>NC_069734.1:13785640-13945640 GCF_027358585.1 Pangasianodon hypophthalmus
TTGTTCCGATGTGCTTCAAGGCCACCCCGTGCCAAAGAAGTCTTCAGTGTCCTGCCTCAACGACTACCGTCCCGTTGCAATTACACCCATCATCATGAAGTGCTTCGAGAGGCTCATCATGAGGAACATCAAGACCCTGCTGCCCCCCTCACTGGACCCCCTGCAATTCGCTTACCGTCTGAACCGCTCAACAGATGACGCCATCACCACCACCCTCCATCTCGCCAGTAAGCCCACCCACCTGGACAATAAAGACACATATGTTCGAATGCTGTTCATAGACTTCAGTTCAGCATTCAACCCCATCATTCCTCAGCACCTGATTGGAAAGCTGAACCTGCTGGGCCTGAACACCTCCCTCTGTAACTGAATCCTGGACTTCCTGACTGGGAGACCTCAGTCAGTCCAGATTGGGAACAGCAACTCCAACAGCACCACACTGAGCACTGGGGCCCCCTCAGGGCTGTGTGCTCAGTCCATTGCTGTTCACTCTGCTGACTCACGACTGTGTAGCAATGCACAGCTCAAATCACATCATCAAGTTCACAGATGACACAACCGTGGTGGGTCTCATCAGCAAGAACGACGAGTCAGCATACAGAGAGGAGGTGCAGCGGCTAACGGACTGGTGCAGAGCCAACAACGTGTCTCTGAACATGGACAAAACTAAAGAGATGGTTGTTGACTTCAGAAGAGCACAGAATGACCATTCTCCGCTGAACATTGGCGGCTCCTCCGTGGAGATCGTCAAGAGCACCAAGTTTCTTGGTGTTCACCTGGTGGAGAACCTCACCTGGTCGCTCAACACCAGTTCCATAACTAAGAAAGCCCAGCAGCGCCTGTACTTTCTGAGAAGACTGAGGAAAGCACATCTCCTACCCCCCATCCTCACCATGTTCTACAGAGGGACTATTGAGAGCATTCTAAGCAGCTGCATCACTGCCTGGTTTGGGAATTGCACGGTCTCGGATCGCAAGACCCTTCAACGGATAGTGAGGACAGCTGAGAAGATCATTGGGGTTTCTCTTCCCTCCATCGCAGACACTTACACCTCACGCTGCATCCGCAAAGCCACCAGCATTGTGGATGACCCCACACACCCCTCTCACACACTCTTTACCCTCCTGCCGTCTGGCAAATGGTACTGAAGCATTCGGGCCCTCACGACCAGACTGTGCAATAGTTTCTTCCCCATGCCATCAGACTCCTCAATACTCAGAAACTGGACTGAAGGAACACACACACATACATATATATATATACACACACAACTGAGCATCCTCCATCATCTCTGAAATCTTTTTGCAAGTTTTTGCACATGTTTATGCTGCTATAAATACTCATTACTGTACATAGTCTGCTACTCTTATGTTTACACTATTTCAGCTACTTGTATTGTACTCTTGCACTCTTTGCACTATTGTCACTAGGTTCACTTTTAAATAGAACTGTTTACTGGTTGGCGCTGCACTGGGACTTACTGACCCCATTGTCTGTCCCAGTAGTCACTGTACTGTCTTGTGCTGTCTGCACATGTTTGCACTTGTGCACTTTATGTATAAATTATGTAGTTCTGTGCTGTTCTGTGTTGTCTTATGTAGCACCTTGGTCCTGGAGAAATGACAATAAACTCCACTTGAACTTGAACTTGTTTGGTTGATATATGGAGGGAGTTCATATAATTCATACTCAAGGCTGGATTAGTTTTTCATACTTTCTCAATGTTTGCATCACATTAATTCCTGTCAGATTGGCCCTATTGTGCTGTCGGATCATTGATCTGCTCTTGAAAAAAGATAAAAACCCAGTAAATTGTTCTTCCTACCGCCCAATTAGTTTGCTTAATGTGGATTATATGATTTTGGCAAAAGCGTTAGCTCGGCGACTGTGTATTATCATTCCAGACCAGACTGGGTTCATAAGGTCTAGATACGGTAGTGATAATGTTCACAGAGTGTTGAACATTATAGATCATTTAAATACGTCAGGGGACCATTATTGTATCTCTTGATGCCGAAAAAGCGTTCAACAGGGTAGCATGGCCCTTTTTGGTTGCAGTCTTGGAAAAAGCAGGGCTGGGGCCTAACTTTATTAGTCTGGTCAAACTTATATTCCAATCCTGTGGCTGTAGTCAATACCAATGGTTTGCTTTCTAATAAATTCTCAGTGGGCAGAGAATGCCGTCAAGGTTGCCCTCTCTGACCACTTTTGTTTACATTAGTTACAGAATCACCGACCGAAGTTATAAAAACCAAAGTAAACACATGCGGCATTGAAACAGGTTCAGAAGCATTGTATATCCCTTTATGAATGCTCTCCCAAGGCTGAATTTTTTGTTTCAATGCCTGCCATGTTATTTGACTACAAGTTTTTTTAAAAGGAAAAATTCTTTAATTTAAAGTTACATTTGGAACCAAAAAAGGCATAGATTAAAATTTTCTGTTTTATTGAAACCAAGAGATTTGGGTGGGGCCTTGCTACCTAATCTTCAAATACATTACTGGTCTGCACAAATTAAGCACATGTTGAGTTGATCTTTTAACAGACTTGAATCCCTTTGGGTTGGGATTGAATAATTTAGGTGTTATCCAAAACTATTATGTCCTCTGCCTTTTATTTATAGTATATATAAGCTTCAGTCTATATCCAATAACTTTACTGTGACAAATACTCTTTTGGTGTGTAAGGATGTTAGGAAGTTATTCGCTAAGCCAAATAACTTATGTTTCAAATCTTCCATTGCTTTTAATCCTGATCTCCCCTCATCTATGCAAAACACTGGGCTTCAGGCTGGGATGTGAAAAGGAGTTTTGGTGTTACGTGATTTGTTCATAGATGGTAGATTTAAATCTTAAAATTTAAAATTTAAATCAGCAAATTACTCACGAATTTAAATTGCCCAATAATGATTTTTATAAGTTTCTTTAGTTACAACACTTTTTGGAGTCTCAAATGAGAGTAGGTAAAATATGCTTTGCTCTTACTGAAGTAGAAAAGCAGTTTTTCTCCTCAGGTAGTAATAAGAGGAAGATGTCTGAACTTACTATGTTGTCAAATATTGATTTATCGACGTTTGACTCTCTAAGGGTGATATGGGAAAAGGACATTGGGTCTCCTTTTAGTGACAAGGTTTGTGCAAATGTTTTTCCAAAGAATGCTTCAACTTCGGCTCATGAACATTTTAAATTTGTCCATAGGACTTACCTAACACACCTCTCGATTATGTTTTAAGCATAAAGCAGCCACTAGTACTGTGATGCATACATTTTGGGATTGTGAAAAGATTAAGACCTACTGGAAAGAGGTTCACAAAATTATACAAAAGATTATTGGAAAGACTTTTACCCTGAATTATAAATCTTTTGAAATTATATATCTCTTGAATTTAACTGTTGTTGTAAATCTTAACGGTGATGATGAGCGTGTACTGCACTTTTGTAGTACACTTTTAGTAGTATACTTTTTCTGGCTAAAAAATGTATACTGTTGTTGTGGTCAACTTCACAGATACCATCTGTCAGAATGTGGATGAGTCAGGCTGATATTCTTTTGCTGTTAGGAAAACTTACCTATGATTATCACAGATCTGACATTTTCTGGTGCACTTGGTCTTCTCTTTGGGACTTTCTTAATGTAGACAAATAACTGGTTTATTACATACACTATTGTACCTTCATTCAAAGTTATTTTTATTTATTCATTCATTCATTCATTCATTCATTCATTCCCACTGGTATGCCCTGTTCCCACCTAAATTGTGTATAGGGAGTTTAAGCTAGTGAATGTTGCATATGCTGTCTTGACATCCTGGTACCATTGTTGTGTCATTGAAAATCAAAGAAAAATTAAAATTAATTAAAAAAAAAAAACGGTATGTACACACAGACTTGACTGCACCGTCTGAATACATCTGCACTGATTATTATCATGATTATTTGTTATTATGTTGTATGCCTATTTAATCTTATTTCTTGGTAAAAAAAATTCAGCCTTTTTTGGCTGAATTGTCAGCCGCAACTGTCATTCATTCCAGATTCATTCCATTGGGTCATCTGCTGTCTGTTTTTTATTTGTTGAAGATTCATTTGGTGTATTTTTGTGCAGTATACTCTGATGTAAAACTGCAGGATCCCTGGAGGACTAGTGGTTAGGCCACAGCACTCTTACTGCTGTGGCCAGGGTTTGATTCCTGGCCAGGGAACCACATGCAACAGTATGCTCTCAATTTTGGTCCCAAGCCCAGATAAAATTGGGGAGGGCTGCATCAGGAAGGGCAAAATTAAAATATGTGGACCAATGATCCACTAACAGGAGCAGGTGAAAGAGGAACAACTCTGATGTAAAAATGCAGTGCTCCAGTGCAAAACAAGTAAAGGACTGCATTTTGCTCTTCCAAAAAAAGGAAAAAAGATTTCCATTCCTTTAGAGTTATGTTTTGTTACATTTTGTTCAGTTAGTTTTAGGATTTAGACCATTAATCGTTTCACCTCATTACTTACCTTCTAAAGAATTTTCATGTTTTCTTTAAATTGTACGATTCTTTACTTTGTATCACCTTTTTACTGGTTT
Source organism: Pangasianodon hypophthalmus (assembly GCF_027358585.1). NCBI lineage: Eukaryota > Metazoa > Chordata > Actinopteri > Siluriformes > Pangasiidae > Pangasianodon > Pangasianodon hypophthalmus. Next base: position 13,790,210 of record NC_069734.1, read on the forward strand.
GTCAATAATCTATGCATTGCGCTGGGTCAGAGATAGGTTGTTACTTGTTTTAACAAACTAAAATTTGTACATAGTTTACTGAAAATAATTAGACAGATACAATGGAAAATTTTTGTCTTTTTTAATAATCTTTCATGGTAAAATTAAGGTGTCAAACCTCTGTTCTATTTGTGCATTTCTTTGAGTTTGTTTTGACCTTTCTGGATTTTAATGAAAGAAGGCTGACCTATACTGTCAGCAGAGATGCTTTTTACTTCCACCAGTCCGAATAGGAAGATTTCACATGGGTCATACACCCTCCCATCTGGACCGCCTCCCAGATGTGGTGCATCTGGGTGAACAACAGAACTGCAAGGTAGAAGACTAACATTGGCTGTTTCAGAATATTTTTTCAAAATATCTGGCTCAAGTTCAATTCTTTGTTCAAGAATTTGTAGCCCTTCCTGAGCATTGATTCTGTAGCAGAAGAGTGCTGTACAACAATTCAGCTAACATCCTCGAACCTGATTTGTGGCTGGGTGGTGATCTTTCCATTTTTCCTCAGCATAGAAATCGCGTTAGCCGTAACTAACCTAGAGGAAGAAGGTTTAAACAGCAATGATGTATTTCCGATTCTTGTGAAATTGGCCTATTGCACTTTTGGTATGGTAGTGACGTCACATGCACGTCACGTGACGTCAACCCGCCAAATAAGCGGAATCACAAAACTACCGCAACATGGATATGTGACATATCAAAACGCCTGGCTCAATGAGGAGAACTGCGTTATGGGTATTCTAGTGCTGTCATGTACACTTCACGTGACATTGCACGCACATTAACCCTCAAAATAGGTGGATTTACAAAACTACTACAACATAGACATGTGACATATCAAAACACTTGGCTCAATGAGAAGAATTGTGTTATGGGTATTCCAGTGTTGAATTTTGCACAGGCCAGCACCAGTCCCATTTTCTTCAGAAAATGTAAATTCTAGTTATTATTATTGTTCTGGACAAAATTTTGGCACGTAGCTCATCTCGCACCATTTGTGCTATGGACATGAATGAGGGCTCAAATTGACCGGCTTATTGAGAAAAGGTGAGCTATGACTTTTATAAGCAATCAGACTCACAATGTTTGAACAGCGGACAAAAATCGTGCAAAAAAATCCCATTCACTTACACTGACAGAATGTTCAGAGCCTGGCACAGAATGTTCAAGATTTCAAAATCCAGCTGTCAAAACGCACACACCTGTGTGCGCAAGACCTGAAGCCCCTCTTCTCTCCCTCTCACTCTGTCAATGTACCTGTAACAGAGACTCTCACTTCATCTATCTCTCTATCAATGCCACACACTCTCTCCATCATTCTCTCTATCATTCTACCAGTAGCACACACACTCTCTCCATATTTCTATCAATGTACCTGAATCACTCTCTCACTCCATCTGACTTTCTACTTGCATCACTCTTATTTGTCATCTATCTTTCTACCTGTAACTGTCTGTCTGTCACCCTTTCTTTCTTTCTGTCTTTCAACTTCAAACTATCTTCAAGCTTATGAAACAGCATCAAACTTTCAGACTGGCTTTGTCTAGCCAGCATCAAAGTTTGTCGTGACAAACTTTACCCATCTAGTTCTATTTGTTTTTCACTTGAATTTTGTTGGTTGTTATATCACATTAAAGGTGGAAAAGATCTGACATGATTTATCTTGGTTTACTTTTTTAACATCACAAAAAACTTTTTATATCCACTGTATATATGTACTTAAATTCAAAACAAATGATTCAGTGTACAGACAGCATGAACAAATATTTCCTCAATGAAGCTACAGTACCTCTCTCTTTTCTTTCATGATATTCTTCAAGAAGCTCAGGAGTTCCATATATTTTTGCCTGTGCTTTTGAACCCTAGCTTTTGCTGTTGTCTTCTTCTGCTCTTCATCTGTGTCTTAACAAGAAAGCTTAATAAATTATCATAAAGTTATTTTCTTTAATTTATTTGTATTTCCTATATAATATTGATATGAGGTTTAACCATTCACTAAAAATAAATGTACATTACGGATGTTAACATAATGTTCTCATCACTGTACCATGGCTTCTCATCACCACTATCAGCCTTTAGTCTATGTGGCAATGAGTAATGTTAGCATGCTACATATTTCTTCACACACTGTGTGGTCATGGCTTATTTTGTCATAGAAAATGAATAATAATGTTTAAAATAGTTTAGATTATTATCACATATTGTTAATAATAAGCAACAGTGTACAAAAAGGAAGTTTAACTAACATTTATCAAAATTTCATCATATGAAAAAGAGAAAGTAACTACCCTAATTTCCATTCTGAATCCTCAGCACCAAATGATGCATGTTGGGTAATTAAAATCTATTTAAAGAGACATAACAGTTTTTAGAGGCACGTGAATGCAAACTAAGGTAACAAGAAATATTTTGGCCTTCAATTTTTTTTAACACAAATATGAAATTAAGTTAATATTATAAATACCAATACACTGTATATATAGACAAAATTAAAATAATATTCATTGGTTTTTTTCAATGCATTTTATAACCTTATGAAAGAAAACAAGGCAAAGCATATGCCATTCCTACCTCAAATATTTTTTTAGGGTAGTGGGTAGAAAAAAACACACATAATTTATTATTACACTCACTAATAGGATGTCACATCAATTAAGTCATGTTATAACAAACAGGGCTACTGCAAGGGCCAAGTAATATATGTTTTGGCTTTCACTTATCACGCCAGAAAATAAATGCTGTAAGTTAAACTGTCCCAATTTATCTAATGTACAAATATATCTGAATTCACCCTAGGTTGTGTTTCCAGATGTTTGCCTTTTATTCCATTATGGACATAATAATGGGCATTATTTTAGTTAGACCTGACACTTAAGTTTATTCTGATGGTGAAAATGAAAGTTGACTCTTAACTTGACACAATCAAAAAAAAAAATCTGTAAAGAAGACATTTTGTGTTCGACTTAAGGTTGCAACTTGTAATTCCCCACTTCCAACAAGTAAAAGCCAAAGAAACACCTCCTCCACTTGCAATTCCAAACGTCAACTTAGGGTAGTCTTCTCAACTACGAGTTCCTTCCCAGTTTACAGAGTGGCGTCAAATTAAGAAGCACTTCTTTCCTTTAAATGAGTATATACACAAGTATTTGCTTTAGATCAATCGACATACACAAATATTCGCTTGTTAAATCTAAGTCACTCCCTATACAGTTCGGTGTTCGCTGTTTTGAGGAGGTAAATATATGCTACATCATTTATCAAAGTTAGCTGGCTAGCTTTTGCTAGCAAAAGACTACATCGAGGCGTCCGTGTTTTTTTGGGGGGGTTTTTTTCCCGAACGTACCGAGGTGGAAAATGACGTCAACCACTTACAAGACAAGTCGAACACAGCATAAGTAGTAAAGGGAATTCCGGCTGTTTTCATTGAGTCGGTTCATTTGGCTCAGCTCATCCATAAGAATCGGCTCCCAAATGGCTCATTGTCATTATTTTCCTAAACCGGACAAGGATTACAATAGTTTGACAAACATTTCCGCTAACGTTACCAACACTGGTCCTGGTGTACCCCCTGTTCTGCACAGTTTAGTGTTTTCCCTGCTTACCCGATTAAAGTAATTAGCTGAGCTGTTAAGCCCTTCCTGATTTGAAAGTAGGTGTATTAGAGCAGGGAAATAAAATGTGCAGGACACGGGGTCCTCCATGAGAAGAGTTAAGAACCTGTGCCCTTACGCTTGGCCACACACAGTACATGTTCAAAAAGCAGGAGGCAGACACTCTCAGTCATGCTGCCTCCTACACTCAGCTGATAGTAAAATACTCACTAAGCAGGCTAATGAACAGCTCATGCGCTGAAAAGATGTTTACTTTTTGTTTCAAATTACACTGCTGCAAGAGTATAAAAAAGACTCATAGCCTATATGGGAGTCGGCTCGTTCGCGAACGACACATCACTCATTCCCAGGCGAAAAGAAGCAATTTTTCTAATCTATGTCCAAAACTACGTGCTACCCTTAAGTCCAGCTCGTGGTCGACATAAAGCCCCTCCTACCTTAATGAAAACTTTCTAAACAGATTATTAACAACTAACATCAGGTTGTAAAACGGATGTAGGCAGTAGTCTTTGCGATACATCCGAGTGCGCCGGTTAAGGAAGTGAATCCAAAAGTAATGCTGGCCTAGCAGCAGTGGTACGTTTAGACCGCGTTTAGGAATGACAACTGTGTGTTTGATCGCGGCGCTGACATTTGCTCTGAAATCAGAATATGTTATCTCTGAGAAATGGACTACTGTGGCAGTAAACAGCACACAACTGGAAACTGACCATCTGAACCTAAGTGCGCTTAAAGCTATTTCTACACTGAAAAGCAATGAGGACGAGGTATGTTGGGCACGTGACTATGGTAGAAATACGTCATGATAAAATAATTGTTAAAAAAAAAAAATTAAAACGTGTTTTCCCGGCCATATGATGTGCTGTCATCTGACCTATTGGACGAATTTAAAATTTTACGTGCTTAAAAAGAATCTCTGCAATGCGTAACACGCGCTTAACGGTGTTATATAAACTCGCGGATTATGTATTTTTGGGACTCAAGCTTTTGACCACAAATTTGTTTATTAATGCGTTGTCAAGCCTTGAATGTGTGTCTGTACTTGTGTTACCAGTGTGACAAGGTGATGACACTGCCTGCTGCCCAGCGCTGCGAGTTTGTTCTGAACACCACAGACTGCCATGTCGAGGGTGGCTTCATTAATTACCCCTGGATCACTTTTTGCTTGTTTCCTCCTAAACTCTTGCCCCTTGCTATTTTTTTCTATGTAAGTACGCCCAAAGTTTGCGAACAAGCCTCGCACACACGTGAATGTTTGAGTAGGCTACTACAGTTGAATATGTGAGAGAGTGGACAGAGTCAGATAAACACAAACCGGAAAGTCCTGTATTTTGTGTAGTCCTGAAATGGTTGCAAACCATAATGAGCTCATTAAATAATATAACTATGCACTAATGATTTTTTCCCCTTGTTTGCTTCCCCCTTCCAGGTTCTGTGGCTGTTGATTTTGTTCCTGATTCTTGGACTGATTGCATCAGAGTTGTTAGTTTTGTTCTCAACTTTTAAGCAAGGTTATGATGTGCATAGACGGGTAATCATTGCTTTAAAGAGGGTTGTTGAACAAGGTGCGTTAATATGTGTAGCATAAGGAGGGTGGACATTTCCATTTACACTTCACCCTGATGTCCTTGTATGTTAATAAAATACTGGTTGGTGTCATCATGGTCTTGCAGCTACCACACAGCTTAAAGATAAACCTACAATGAGCTGTGGTGGCGTGATTTGTGTACAGTAGCCATCAGTCTGCCTTATCACAGATTATTGTCTTTTATGTTCAGTCATAGCCTCTATGTTGCTGGACCTGTTCATTGCCATGGCTGCCTTTTATCACCTACAGAGAGTCCATCTATCGGAGCCATTTTTGGTCTTCCAGTAGCTCAAGTAGAAAGGGGAAATTGTGGTTGGTGCATTCTGATGTGCACTTTTGCTTAGCAAACTAGAACTTAAAGGCAAAAAGTTGACCTTTTTTTGGGCATAAATTTGGTGTGGATGTGTGACGTACAATGAAAACGAATGAATTTTTAATTGAATAGTACTATTGGTCATTTTTAAAGGGTGTTACATATGTTTTTTGCTTTCACTTTTGAGGCCAGAAAATAAATGCATTAAGTTAAACTGTCCCAGTTTACCTGATGTCCAAATATACCTGAACCCTGTTTCGAGATTTTTATCTTTTATTCCATTATGGACATAATATTTTTAGTTATTTATTTATTTTATATTTAGCATTATTTTAGTTAGAACTGACACTTGAAGTCTATTTTGATGGTGAAAATGAAACTTGACTGTTAACTTGACACAATCAAAAAAATCTGTAAAGGAGACATTTTGTGTTCGACTTAAGGTTACAACTTGTAATTCCCCACTTCCCACCAGTAAAAGCCAAAGAAACACCTCCTCAACTTCCAACCATCAACTTGGGGTAGGCTCCTCAACTACGAGTTCCTTCCCAGTTTACAGAGTGACATCAAATTAAGTAGCATTTCTTACCTTTAAATGAGTTATAACGTATATTGTATATACATGTATTTGCGTTAGATCAATCGACATACACACATATTTGCTTGTTGAATCTAAAACAATGACTATACAGTTTGCTGAGGAGGAAAATGTACATCAGTTATCAAAGTTAGCTGGCTAGCTTGTTGCTAATGAAAAATGAACATGAAGGCGTCCATGTTTTTTTTTTTCCCACTTCGCAAGTCGAACGTTCCAAGGTGGAAAAGGACATCATTCCATGTTTTTTGGACATGGGGTCCTCCAGGACCAGGGTTAGGAACCTGTGCCCTTACGCTTGACCACATTAAGTTGTCTCCTTTTTGTATTAAATTTCACTGCTGTGAGAGTCAAAAAAAAAAAAAAAGAAAGAAAAAGAAAAGACTCATTGTGATGAACTGCATGTGCATAAATTTGGTATGGGTGTGTGAAATGTAATGAAAAAGAATTAATTTTTAATTGAATAGTACTATTGGTTATTTTTAAAAGGTGTTTGAGTATGCATTATAAAAATCTTAATAGTTTTTTTTTTTTTTTACTTTTGTAGTTTTTGTCCCAACCTCTCTGCTATCTCCTTCACTTTGAGGCTGACACATAATGTGGCTGTATCCTTGACCGTTTGATTCTCAATCATATTCTTGAGGTTATTCATTTCTCTCTGATTTTATATAGAGATTAGTAATAATATGAGATAAGAAAATAATCTACATTTCTGGCAAGTGAGAAATTTAATTTAATTATTTTCTTCAGGAGGGTAAGGAGCTAGTTTTGCACATATCTACTCTTACAGAATACTTTTTAGGGGGAAAACAGGAAATTACATTTCTGGAGTGTGAAAGTGCCTAATCACTATATCACTATATCACTATATCACTAATATAACATCTCTATATTGTTTTTAAATCTGCTGTACCTAACTTTAACTCAAAGCATAAATGCATAGTAGTTGTATTAATAATTATTTAGCTGAAGTCAGTCAAAACAGATCCAATGCTTGGTAGTTACTCTACTTTTATTGTGAGAAAGAATTGTGTGCTTTTCCATAATGGCGTTGGTGTGCAGGGAGTGACATTTTTAGCCCTTGGTAATGGGGCTCCAGATGTATTCAGTGCTATGGCTGCTTTCTCACGTCCACAGACAGCTGGTCTGGCCATTGGAGCTTTGTTTGGTGAGTCTTGTTATGTTTGGTGTTGTATTGTTATGATCTCAGCTTGCTATTTTAAAAGGTACATATGTATTAAAAATGACAATTTTAGGCTGTAGGTAATGGTCATATTTAACTTACTGTATATTTCTGTCTCTAAGGGGCAGGCATATTTGTGACCACAGTGGTTGCTGGGAGTGTTGCCCTGGTGAAGCCTTTCACTGTGGCCTCTCGCCCTTTCCTGCGTGATGTCATCTTCTATATGGCTGCTGTCTTCTGGACTTTCAACATTCTCTATAAGAGAGAGATTTTACTGGAAGAAGCCCTAGGTCTGCTTCTCTGTTTCCACATATCATCAAAGTAGTTTCTGATTATGTTTACTTACTACATGGAATTGTTGTGTTATGTGGATCCCTCTGTCCCATTCTGCAGGATATCTGGGACTGTATGTGCTGTATGTTATAACTGTGGTGCTGAGTGCATATATTTATAACCGCCAGTCACGCTCCCTCCATGAACCGCTACCGAACTCTACAGAGTTCAGCCAAGGTGAGGAGAGCCCTTTTTTCCGCTTCATAAATGAATATTTTCTAATTGCTCCATAGCATACCCTATGTGGACACCTAACCATTACACTCAGATGCCGGTCTTCCCCAAAGCATTGCCATAATGTTGGAAGCACACAATTGTCTAGGACAGGGGTGGGCAATTAATTTTCTTAAGGGGCCATGCAAGAAAGTGGGACTGTTGTGGAGGGCTGGAGCGATAGACTCAATTTTGTTCAACATTAATTATATGTTTTTATAAAAAGCAGTATATTGTATCATTTTGCTGAGCTGCTACTGGTAAAAGTAGATGAAAATGCGGAAACACCAATACCAACATTATCTCACTATTTAATGAACATTCATCAAAATTTTGAAAATGTGCATATTTTTGCAGTATTTCAAAGACCAGCATGAACTGTATACAAAAAATAACTGCTACTGCTGTTGCTTTGTTGTCTTCTTACCTCAGTTCTTTTTTCTTGTTCAGTGCGAGAAATCTAGTTTCTGTTGGGCTTGAACAAGTGCACTGATGTCAGGTTGAATGTCTGAGGTGGATATGTGGAGTACAGCAGACAGGTGATCATCAGTGAGAGAGGATCTGTATCAGGATTGGTTGCTTTATTTACCCATCCCTGGATGTGTAAAGCTTGGTAAAAAGTCCTTGTTGCCTTTGCAACTTGGCTAGCAAAGATTCAGATGTCTGTGCTCACTCTGCATCAGTCACGTTCTTGTATTTTTCTGCGTGTTTCCTCTCGTAATGTCACTTCAAATTGTAATCTTTAAATACAGCGATCTCTTCTCCACAAACTAAGCACACTGCTTTACATATGACTTTGGTAAATAAATACTTAGAAGTCCATGTCTTGTTAAAAACCCGACATTCTGCATCAATCTTTCTTTTCTTAACGTGAGCAGACATTTTGGGGATAACCGCTAATGCACCTTTGGTAAAGGTCAGATCACCAATTAAACACGGGCACGTACGCACACACCATAGGCTCACACACACGAGCATAATGACGTATAATTAGCAATCGCCTTCAAAATAAAAGCAAAATAATTGTATTGTGTGTATAATATACACTTATTTACTTTGATTCCTTACGTCCCACTGACCTCATGGGGGGCCAGTCAGCGACAGCCAAAGGGCCGGATGTGGCCCGTGGGCCGTACAATGCCCAGGTCTGGTCTAGGACGTCTTTGTATACTGCAGCATTATGATTTCCCTTCACCAGAACTAAAGGGCCCCAAACATGTTCTAGCATGGCCTCTGTGCAGAAGGCAGGGTCCATAAAGACATGGTTTGCCAAGGTTGATGTGGAAGAACTCGAGTGGCCCTAGCCCTGACCTCAACTCCACTGAACACCACTGAGATGAATTGGAACGCCGACCACGCACCAGACGTACTACGTTCCAAAATTTAGTGGAAATCCTTACCAAAAGAGTGGAGGTTATGATAACAGCAAGCTGTATTGGCAAGTTATTAATAACCCTTATTTAATCATTGCTTATTTAATCATCAACCCTTATTACTCATTGTTTTGTTGCAGTGTCCTATTGCTATTTAAGCCTTGGGTTAGGGTTAGCATGAGAAAATCTATTGCTGTTTTCAAAAAGTGAAGCAAAGCTTGAGTTGCTTGTACAATTATCACTAATACAGTATCTGTATATAAAACATACTGTGGGGGTCTTAGCCTCTTCTTAGCATTCATAAAAAAAACTCACTAATGGATCATAGATTAAATGCTGTAAAACAGCATTTGATCCCTCCTGATTTCCTCTATTTTTGCACATTTGTCACAGTAATTGGTTTTCGATTCTAATACAAAATGTAATATCAGACAAGGAGAACATTTCATTTAAAGTTTTATGCAAAACCTTATCATCCATGTGAAAAAATAATTACCACCTAAACTTACTAACTGTTTATGCCACCTTTAGCAGCAATGGCAGCTCAATAGCTTAATAAATGGCTTCCGATAACTGGAGATCAATCTTTCACTTTCTGTGGGGGAATTTTGTTCAACTCTTCTTTGAAGAATTGCTTTAATTCAGCCACACTGGAGGGCTTTCACATATGAACTGCCCGTGTAAGGTCCTGCCGCAGTGTAAGGGACTGACAGTAATCAAGCATGGGTGTAATTAGTCTAATTGTACAACATAAATTTGGTTAATTGGTTTATTGATTTACTTTTTCACACAGGGCCAGTTGGTGTTGGATAACTTTTTTCTTTCAATAAAAGAAATGATCATGTAAAAAAAAATTGTGTTTACTCAGCTTGTTTTTGTCTAATAATAAATTTGGTCTAAAAATCTGAAACAATTAAGTGTGAATATAAGAAATCAGGAAAGGGCAAATATTTTTTTATGGTACTGTATATGTAGTCCAGGGGCATGGTGTCTTAGAGGTTAGCACTGTTGCCTTGTACCTCCAGGGTTGGGGGTTTGAATCTTGCCGTGCCCTGTGTGCATGGAGCTTGCATGTTCTCCCTGTGCTTCAGGGGTTTCCTCTGTGTACTCAGTTTCCTGCCTAGTCCAAAGACATGCGTTGTAGGCTAATTGGCATTTTCCTAATTGTCCATAGTGAGTGAATGGGGGTGTGTGTGATTGTGCCCTGTGATGGGTTGGCACCTCCAGGGTGTCCCCCGCCTTGTGCCCAGAGTACCCTGGGATAGGCTCCAGGCTCACCCTCGACCCTGTGTAGGATAAGCGTTACAAATAATGGATGGATGTATATGCAATCCACAGGTTAGTAGGCATTACCTCTCTAATTTGGAGTGGATGAGCCTGGCATATGTCTCTCATTGAGACACTTAATGCAAACATAATGATAGGCCTACATCTTGCCAACTTATGGGTTATGAAACCTGCAAATCCATAGAAGATTTAGCTTTTTATAAGAAGAGCAGTATTCTGACATGCTTTACGCATGTGATCATTGTAAAATTTAAACTATGAGAAAACATGTCTGTGGTTTGCATCCTCTGCCAGTAATCACTTACAATATGTTGAAGGTTATCACAATTTTGTGTGCAATGGAAATTGTGGATGATGTGTGTGTGTGTGTGTGTGTGTGTGTGTGTGTGTGTGTGTGTGTGTTCAGAGGAGGAGTATGAGCCTTTGATCTCCTTCACTGAGTCAACCAGTAGCATTTTCCTGAGAGCTATTAACCCCATAGATTCAAGGAACTGGAGGAGGATACACTGGGGCTGGAAAGTCCTCAAGATCATTCAGGTTAAACACATTCACTTGACTTTAATTGTTTGGGTGTTGATTGAATTATTGCAATGTCATGTGGAGGTTGCTGTGGTGTTCAGGTGCTGTCCAGAGTTCTATAGAATCTTCCCCAAGATGTTTGAGTTTGAGTGCCTTATTAGCCATTTTCATATCTACTGTCAGGTTTTAAAACAATTGTTTAAATTCAGATTTGCTGTTTTAGGGGACAGTTATCTATGCTTTTTTGTCAGTTGGTAATATTGTAAATTAACAATCCAAGTGTTAAAAGCTGTCTGCATCGCTCTAGCTGCCATTTGAGGTGGTGTTGCTGCTGACAGTTCCAATTGTGGATACTGATAAGAAGGAACGTAATTGGAAACGCCCTCTTAACTGCCTGCATCTTATCACTGGGCCACTGGTGTGTGTGCTTACTTTCAACTCAGGGACATGTAAGTGTGTCAACATGGAACCAAACACAAGTAACATTTAGTTGTGTTTTTTTACTACCAGCTTTGAGTGTGATGGGCCTATCCTGCCTTTAATCATTAGGGAGAGGCTTACACATTTTTCTTTAGAGTGAAGCCTATCACTGTGTGTTTTTACATTCTTGGTCATGCAATATTGATTGTATGGGACTCCACTATCACTCACTCATCTCACACCAGTGAGAGATTAGCCAGTAAAAAGCTTAATTTTGTTCTTTTAGAGACAGTTAGTGTACATAAATGAATGTAAATTGTAAGTGTTCTTTGAATATTCTGAATATAAATAAATAAATACTTCTCTCTGTATATGTTGCAGATGGTCTGTACTTCATTGAGGGAGAGTTTCCTGTGTGGATGCTCACAGCCCTTGCTGGAGCCTTCCTCTCAGGCATAGTCTACTGTTCTACCACTAATGAGCATCGTCCTCTTTACCACTTTGTGAGAATTAATTCCACAATTGTCTTCTTTAGTCCAACATATACATAGAAAATACAGTTGAACTTTCTGTAATATTAAAGTATACCCTCCTGTTATGTTACTGTATAATACATGTGGGTCTATGGAAAGTAATTTGACCTAATTCCCAAACTTATAAAGATACAGTCCATAGGAATTTTTATGATGTAATTAAACATATTTATTGAAACATATTTATTGCAGGCAACAAAAAAAACTTTGTGTTGTTCATGAGCATCTTTGAGTAACGCTGACAATCCTGTAATAGTGATTCACAGTCAGCATTGTCTTGGTTGGAATTAGTGGGAAATTTGTATGCATATGCTACCTATGTCAAACATCATCACTTCCCAACTTGAGGCACAACAGAAGTCTGAATCAGAAACAGAAATCACACTAAATGACAATGTTCTTGTGCAAGTTGGTTGCAAAAACATTTTTCTGCCATAGAGGGGGAAATTCTAAAATCTTACATCCTCAAAGTTTAAAAAGTACACTGGTTTTCTAATTTAAGTATGCACTGTATGAACTCATTATGTTTATGTGTAGTGTGGCTCATTAGTATGTCATGGTGTGTGTACGTGCAGCTCTTCGCTTTAATGGGATTCATAGTGAGTGCTTTGTGGATCAATACAGTGGCTTCAGAAGTTGTGAGTGTGTTGCACCTGCTTGGCATCGTCCTTCGTTTGAGTAATACTGTACTGGGACTCACACTTCTTGCATGGGGAAACAGCATCGGAGGTACACAAACACTGCACCTCACAACTGTAAGAATCAGTCAACCATATAGAGTTTGCTTTTGGAAAGAAAATGTGTTAAATGTGCTGGTATTTTTTCCCCTTCAAGTCATTTGAGTTTAATTTTATTTTAACAATACATATCACAACTTAGCTTTAATAACAAATTAGCAGAAATCCGGGTCTAGATCCTGAATGAAGAAATCAGAGGCAACCGTGACACTTTAAAATCCCTTGTCTTGGGTGTTAGTTTACTTGTTTCTTTCAACAGATTGCTTTGCTGACATTACTGTAGCACGGCAAGGCTACCCCCGAATGGCCATTTCCGCCTGCTTTGGAGGCATCATTTTCAGTATCCTTTTAATAAATAGAAGCTTTTCAGTCATCACAAGCATTTTTTTTTTCATTAGGGACTTGCATCTGTCCGTTGCCTTCATGGACCTGTCCACACACACAAACGGAACACAAGTGTTTGTTTATTAATTTTTTTTAAGTAGACCTTAGCATCGGTCTACCTCAGATATGCTGTTTGGAGTTGGTCTTGGCTGCCTGTTGCAGATGTTCAAACTTCATGATTTCATTATGGTACATCTGATCCACCATATTTTCCAGTTTTCATTGTATGTCTACAGAGAAATGTTTTCATGTGATTGTGTGTCTTAAATCTTTAAATCCTCATAAACTGTTCTTTGCTAAATAATGTTTCCCACTGACTCATCTGTTTTTCTTTCAGAACTGTAAGATTAATTTCATATGGACAATTATAGTACTTATTTGGAATTTAATCTGTTAAGAGTACACTAGGCCAGGATAGATTTAATGTTATGAAATGTAACCCCAGCCATTTCTATCTGTGGTCCTGTACAGAAAGGTGACATTCTAAAGATACACACATCACCCAAAATGTTTAATTATACACATTAAATTAATATTTTGGAAATATCTAGCTTGTCCCATTTGCAGGCTGATAGACCATTTGCATTGTTTCGGAAAACCTGAAATACTAGTTATTAGATTTAGTGGCTGATTTTTTTCATCTTTAAATGTAGACAGGACCCATAATGTGATGAAAAAATGTGTTGGAGTCATTAGTGAAATGGTATATTCATCTGAATATTTTATTGTATATAATCATCTATGAATTTAAATATGAAAAAATAGCAATCTAATTAAAATATAAAACCTAAATGACTGCAGGTATCGCTCACATGTTCCTTGTCTGTGCACAGCTGGAGTCTGAGGGTTTGCTGTGTTGGGTGCTGGCAGGAGCGTTGGGTCTCTCTCTGGTCTTCTCATTTGTGCTCGTTCCTCTGCAATGCTTTCACCTGAGCCGAGCCTATGGCATCTTCCTCCTGCTCTTCTATGTCGCCTTTCTCATCATAGCACTCCTTACAGAGTTTGGAAAGATCTACATGTAAACCTAGCACATATACTGACCACATGTATGCAGGAAGATCACTAAACTGTGGACTTTTTCAACAGTGTAGAAGCAGTACAAAATGTCAAAATCGCATGTTCTTTTTAAGCAGTGTGACTGTTGAATCTGGATGATTGAGTTTTATTTTAATAAACACATCCCTTGTGGGGGAGAAAGAATACATGGTGTTTTTTTTTTTTCATTATTAGTTAGATGACCATAGTTACTTGTTTGTTTTTTGCTTCATTACTTGCATTCATTTATTCCTAATCATTTACTGCAACTATAGCAAATGGGCAATCACGACTGACAATAGATTTTGACCTGTTTTTATGTACTTTGGAAAACCAAAAACTCATTTACTAATAAATAAATTAATTAATTAGATAATGAATTATACATTTGTATCAAGCTTGATAAATGAGGCCCATTGATTCTGAACAGACCATTTTCAAGTGTACAGTCGTAGAGGTAGTTGTGGCTAGAAGTCTTGGTGCCTGTCATGGTGGTAACTATGGGTTAAAGCAGAATTGGGCAGGTGGTGGAATTCTGACAGTGACTGAGGAGGAGACTAAAGTTAGTTATTGCACCACATAGAGAAAAAAATATTACAGAATTGTTATTAAAAAATCTCACACCAGCTCACCAGCCCAGTCTCTCTGCCTCAGGGGTGAGGGGTACTGCTGCAAATCATTTGGGATCTATCAATTAGGATAACATGGAAGGCAAAAACTTTTTTTGGAGGGCAGAATTCAATTAAATCACTTAGGTAGTGATTTTCGCATAGCTAGCTTCAAATATGTACTTGTGAAATCAGATTACACTATGGACTAGTTTACAGTTGAAGCCAAATGTTTACATATACCTAGGCTAAAGATATTTAATCCAGGCGACTCAGCCAAGAATCTACAAGTCTGGTTCCTCATTAGGAGCAATTTCCGAACAACTGACGGTACCACAAGCATTTGTACAAACAACTGTATGCAAATATAAAAATCTTGGGTCTACACATGATCCTGGAAGCAGGCACAAACTGCTAGAGATAAACAAACTTTGATCTGAAAGGTCCAGCTGAATCCCAAGACAACACCAATAGAACTGGTGAAGGAGTTGGAGGCATCAGGTACCAAAGTATGTACATCCACCATTAATTAGAGTCCTACATTGCCATGGCCTGAAAAGCCTGTTGCACAAGGAAGAAGACCCTAATCTAAGACTGCATTAAAAAGCCAGATTAAAGTTTGCAGGTGATCCCTAGGGTGAAGACCTAGCCTTCTGAGGGCTGTTTTCTTGTGAGATAAAACTAAAATGTTATTGTTTTTAGCCATAATGATCAGCACTGAGTATGGAGGAGAAGGTGTGGCTTTTAATACAAAGAACACTATCCCAACTGTGAAGCATGGAGCTGGCAGCATCATTTTTATGGGGGTGTTTTGCCGGAGGTGGCATCATGAGGAAGCAGGATTATCTAGAAATATTGACACACCTCATCGCAACTGGGTCTTCCAGCACAACAATGATCCCAAGCTAATCCTTGTGCAATATCACAATATCCAGTGAAGTTTATTGACAGTTATACAACATTTAGTTCCAGTCTAGTAATTTGATTGGACAAGCAGTGTTCCAAGAGTGCCGATTTTTAGTAACAGCACAGGTATATTTCACTGTTTGTTTGTGTTCACTACACAAAATTCCAATTCTACATATAGTTTGTTACATTGTAACTGTTACCCCACTTATTATGGGCTGTCAGTCAGTCAGTCGGTCAGCTGTGGTTTCTATGGGAACTATTTTCATTGATGGAGCACAAATTAACAAAAGATTTGGCCATATTGTGTCTGAAACATCAGTTACTCAATATTAATTTCTTGTTTATAGAACTGTTGTACAGTATATAAAAGCAATCACATTATATCAGCAATCACAGTATATCACATTCTCAATCATGCTGTTGATTACCTGCACTCGACTGAACGTGTATATGTGTACTACTAGTTTACTAACAAATTCTTTAGGCTGTTATTGCCACTGCTGCAACAGTAGACTATACTGGAGGCATACATTATGGGTCATACTGCTAAAGACTTCAGTTATAATAATTTAATAGTAGAATAGTAAAATGTGTACTGTACATATGCGTACTGTACATATGTGTACATACGTACTGTATGTAAGTTTACACAACAGGTTTGTCCCATCCAACAAGTAATCTGATTGGCCTAGTTTCTCTTGGCTAGGTCTCACTGGATCTCTCTATATAGCTGTTTGAGAAAAATGTGAGGAAATCTTTATTGCTGAAACTTTTTTACCTTCTTAAGAGAAATATCCTAGACATGGATGAAAAAAAGAAGAAGATATGGTTACCCATTCCATGCTCCCTGCCTGATTTGCACAGCACTTGCAAGGTTGAAATTGGCCAGGGACGCAGATCAGGTAGTAGAGTAGCTTGTGATACCAGAAATTGACTGAAAAACTTTATTTGTTAGTTCTGGTATAATCGCTGGTTTGGTAGGGGGAATTAGGGGGTATTTGTATTTTTAAAATAAACACTTTTGAATATATAGGAAGGTCAGAAATTATAATTTAGCTTTAGTATACACATACTATACCCCTAAAGTGTTCTGATCAGCCAACATGATCGCACACCAAAAATAATGAAAGAGCCTTCCACAAAAAAGTAATCAGCTGTTGCCTACTGATAAATATCATAATTAAAATATGATGACTCTTTATTCAATTCAATGATATTTTATTTGTATAGTACTTTTAACAATGACCATTGTCACAAAGTAGCTTTACAGAAATCTTGTGATTATACATGAGCCCTTCCACTTCTGTAACTGTATACTATAAAATGTGGTTGAGGCGCTTGAGTATGAGCATTATTAGAGTTTGGAATTTATGTTTCTTGTACCAAATTGAAGTTATGAACTATTCAATGATGGAGACTTGAGTGTAGACTGTTCTTAGCAATTGCTGAAAGAACATCCACAGCCATCTTCAGAGTGTCTGTGTGGTATCACCCTTGGTGATTCGTAGGCTATCCATGCAGGGCTATCTTCAACAGGAGAGAGTGATTTCCAGTTAAGTGAGGCTCCAAGCAGTAGTGGCTCAGACAGGTCTGGATGTTCTCATACTGTAATAGTTAACAAAATGTACATTGTGCACAAAGTGCATGCAGGGACTCTGGCAAGACTAGCTATGACAGTATAACTAAAAGGGAGAGCCAGAGCGTAACACAGACATGAGGGTATGACTATGACATAAAGCAGCCAGCCACTCCACCATCAACAAATATGAGTGAACACATGACAGTAGGGGGTGACAGCATCCAAACATACCAGTTTACCAAAACTACCTATGCCCATGAACCCTCCGGAGCTGCACCTTAGACTTAAAGACTGAGTGGAGAAAGTCCAATTCTTAATTGGAAGGCTTAATTCTTAATTGGAAAGCTGTTCCATAGTTGACCCCCCACCCCCATAAGAAAAAGCTCTGCCCCCTGCTGTAGCCCTCAATATTCTAGGTTCCAACAAAAAGCCTGCACCTTTTGATCAAAGCAGGCATGGCAGAGCATAAAAGACCAAAGTTTTGCTCAGGTACTGTGGTGCTAGACCATTCAGCACTTTATAGGTCATTAGTAGTATTTTAAAATCAACGTGATAATTTACTGGGAGCCAGTGCAGTGTGGATAAGGTGTGGAGTGTGGTATGATGTTGTCAAATCTTCTGGTTCTAGTAACTCTGGACTAACTGGAGCTTGTTTATGCACCTACTGGATATCCAGACAGCAAGGCATTACAATATTCCAACGTAAAGGTAACAAAAGCATAAACTAGTTTTTCTGCATCTTGTAGTGACATTATATTTCTTATCTTAGCAATAGTTCTGAGATGAAAAAGGCTATCTTAGTAATATTATCTACATCAGAGCATTATCTACAACATTCAAATCAGAGACTCTCAATAAGTCAATAACCACACCAAGACCTTTCACTGCTTCACTTAATGTAATTGAAAGGCCATCCAAAGTTGTAATCACAGAGCTTACTTCTAGTTGCCTGTGGTCCTAGTAGAAGTATTTCTGTCTTGTCAGAATTAAGTGTCTAATGTCCATTACACATTCCTTAGCATTTTTATACTGGTGTCTGTCATCTGGCTTTGCTGAAATATATTTATAGCTGTGCGTCATCAGCATAGCAGTAAAATAACAGAAATCTGAGGCTATTATGTGCACAGACTCATCCAAACTGGACAGTTGAAGAATGGCAACAGACCAGACGATTTTTTTTCTACTCTTCAACTGTCCAGTTTGGGTAAGTCTGTGCCCATGATAGCCTCAAATTCCTGTTCTTAGCTCAATTACTGCACTCCAAACAGCGCAATTGAGCTAGAGGGACGCAACTTGTTCAGAGCTGACAGAACAGCAGTGGACTCTCGTAAAGGCAAAGGAGGAGGCATTTGCATCTCTGTAAACAAAGAGACCCATTGCTCTGCTGATGTTGAGTACCTCATTAGTAGACCTCATTAGTAGATGAAGACCTTTCTATCTACTGTGTGAGTTTACATGTGCCATAATCGCTGCTGTGTACATCCCCCCAGATGAAATTCTAAAGTAGTCATTAAAGAACTCGGGGCTAGCGTTAGCAAGCTACAAACCTTTATACAGTGCCTTTATTATTGCTGGTGATTTCAATCACACCAACTTAAGGTCTGCATTTCCCAGATTTTTCCAAAATGTCTCCTGTCTCACAAGAGGTGACAATACTTTGGATCATGTCTACACTAATGTGACTGAAGCTTATAAAACCATCACCCTCCCCCACCTTGGTCAATCTGATCATCTATCCCTGCTGCTACTCCCAAAGAATACCCCCATCATGAAACATGTTTAAACATCAGTAAGAACTGTGAAAGTGTGGCTAGAAGGGGCAGACTCCTCATTACAACATCAGTTCCAGCACACAGACTGGAGTGCATTTGCTCCTCTCACCACACAGGACTCCCATACTGACACGGACATCTACACTAATGCCATTCTTCACCATATTAACAGATGTGTTGACTCAGTCACTGCCCTTAAGACAGTTAAAACATATCCCAATCAAAAGCCTTGGATGAATAAAGAAGTCCGTCTCCTACTGAAGGCACAGGATGCTGCTTTCAGGTCTGGAGACTGGGAAGCTTACAGTGCATTAAGGACCAACTTGAAGCGAGGAATCCAGGATGCCAAACACAAATACATGATGCAGATAGAGGATAATTTTAACACCCCTGACCCTCGAAGCATGTGGCAAGGCATCCAGGTTCTCACAGACTACAAGCCAGCCAACATCATTCCTTCAACCAGTGACAGTTCCTTCCTGGAGGAGCTCAACACTATTTATGCTTGATTTGACCGGAAAAATACAACAGCGTCTGCCAAAGCTGAGCTTCCACTTGGTGACCCCCAGCTCTCTTTCTCCACCAGAGATGTGTGCTCCATCCTGAGCAGAGTGGATGTATGCAAGGCTGCTGGCCCTGATGGCATCCCAGGCCAGGTGGTCAGAGCATGTGCAAAGCAGCTATCCGGGGTTTTCACAGATATATTCAACTTATCGTTGGCCCGTGTAGTTGTCCCCACCTCCTTCAATACTGCCACTATTGTGCCAGTACCAAAGCATGGTGCTGCAACAGCCCTCAACGACTTCTGTCCAATCACCCTTACACCCATCATTGCCAAGTGCTTTGAGAGGCTGGTCCCCACTTATCTGAATGCCTCCTACAACTGTCACTGGATCCCCATCAGTATGCTTATCGTCATAACAGGTCAACAGAGGATGCCATTACCTCAGCCCATCACTCAACCCTGACTCATCTGGAAAACAGCAACTCCTATGTGAGGATGCTATTCATCGACTTTAGCTCTGCGTTTAATACTGTCATTCCATCTAAGCTGATCTCCAAACTTTCTTGGTATCTAGAGTCTTGGTAATAGCACCGGGTTCTGCAACTGGACTCTGGACTTTTTGACCAGCAGACACCAGTCTGTTAGACATGGTAACAACACTTCCTCCACCATCATCCTAAACACCGAAGTACGACAAGGCTGCATGCTGAGTCTGCTCCACTACTCTCTCTTCACCTCCGACTGTGTACCTGTGCGCAGCTCCAACTCCACAATCGTGTTCGCAGATGACACTATGTTGGTTGGCCTGATCAGAGATGATGATGAGACAGCCTACAGGGAAGAGATTCAGCATCTGGTAACATGGTGTGCCAATAACAACCTTGACCTTAACACCCAGAAAACCTAAGAACTGATTGTGGACTGCCACAAGTCCTTGAGGAGCCACAAACACACCCCCATCATTGGTAATGATACTGAGGAAGAACAGGTCTCTAGCTTCAAGTTTCTGGCTGTCCATATCTCCGTTGCCCTTTCCTGGAACCTCAACACCTGCTCTCTCATCAAAAAGGTGCAATAGCACCTGTACTTTCTGAGGAGACTGAAGAAAGCTCACCTTGCTCCTCAGATCATGGTCAACTTCTATCGCTGTACCACTGAAATCATCCTAACAATCTGCATCACAGTATGATACAACGACTGCACAGTGTGTGTCCAGAAGGCACAACAACTGGTAGTGAAACTGCACAACACATCACTGGAAAACCTTTGCCCAACATTTCAGTCATTTATTAAAAGTGCTGCTTGCAAAGAGCAAGAGGTATTATCAAGGACACCTCCCATCCCCACCATGGACTGTTTGTACATCTCCCATCTGGAAAATGCTACAGAAGTCTGCATTGTTGCACAAAAAGACTCATGAACAGCCTTTTCCCTTCAGCTGAACTCAACTTCTAAGCATTAACTGTGAGCCTCCACCTAATAACTCCTAGACTTAACTATACTGTTTCTCTCTTTTTTAAATCAATAATTTTGCGCTATCAGTTTCATCTGTTGCATTCTTCATGGTCTCTTCTACCGTATTTTCTTTTTTTTTCTCTCAAAGAGCACTTTTGTATTTTGTCAAGACAGCGAGCGGAGGCCATCCTCACCGGATCCACGCCGTCTAAAATAATATCAACAAATCTTCGACTAAGGTACGTTAAACAACATGTCAAACATTCAGCTTGTTCAGTGGCATTAGAGGTGTGCATCCAGACTCTAGAGAGGGTTAGTGAAAGAGAGAGCATCAACGTTCTGCAACTCGCTAGATAAGGTAGCTCCACTTAAAAGAAAAATAGTTAGGGAGAAAAAGCTAGCACCCTGGTATAGTGGTCAGACACGAACTTTAAAACAGACCACTCAAAAACTAGAATGTAAATTGCGTAAACTAAATCGGTAGTATTTCAAAATAGCATGGAAGGAGAGCTTTTTGAGCTATAGGAAAGCTCTTAGTGCTGCTAGATCAGTGTATCTCTCCACCCTAATTGAAGATAACAAAAATAATCCTAGATTCTTATATAATACTGTAGCAATATTAACTAGGAATAAGACCACAACAGAAACACCCACACAATCATTATATAGCAGTGATGACTTCATGAATTTTTTCAATGGTAAAATTGAAAATATTAGGCAAAAAATTCAGACTATTAATTTAAAACCAGATGGTTTTATAATTAACCCTGTAGATAATAATATAATGATATCAGATCAACGATTAGAATGTTTTACTCCCCTTCAAGAGACCGAACTAATTTCACTAATTTCATCATCAAAATCATCAACCTGTATAATAGATCCTTTACCTACTTGTTTCTTCAAACAGATAATTCCTGAAACAATCAAACCTCTTTTAAAGATAATCAATTCTTTCCTTAGCATTGGCTATGAACCTAAATCTTTTAAACTAGCAGTTATCAAGCCCTTGATTAAAAAAACCTGACCTTCACCCCTGTCAGCTGTCTAACTATAGACCAATATCAAACCTCCCCTTTATCTCCAAGATCCTAGAAAATGTTGTAGCACAGCAGCTATTGAATGGAACATATGAATAACATTAATAAAATGTATCAGTCAGGATTTAGGCCTCATCATAGCACAGAGACAGCACTGGTTAAAGTGGTAAATGACTTACTTCTGGCCTCTGATCAGGGTTGTGTCTCCTTGCTTGTGCTGCTTGACCTTAGTGCAGCTTTTGATACCATTGATCATGCTATTCTCCTCGACAGACTAGAAAATGTAGTAGGCATTAAGAGAACGGCCCTTTCCTGGCTCAGGTCTTATTTGACTGATCATTATGAGTTTGTATACGTAAATGGTGACTTCGCATACTAAGGTAAAGTCTGCTGTCCTGCAAGGCTCTGTTTTAGGCCCACTGCTCTTTTCTTTATATATGCTACCTCTGGGCAAAATTATTCGTAAACATGGTATTAGCTTCCACTGTTACGCTGATGACACACAGTTGTATGTTTCAGCAAAGCCAGATGACAGACACCAGCTTAATAAAGTTGAGGAATGTGTAAAAGACATTAGAAACTGGATGCTTATTAACTTTCTCTTACTTAATTCTGACAAGACAGAAGTACTTGTACTAGGACCACATGCAGCTAGAAGTAAGCATGGAACTTTGTCCACTCAGCGAGGTCATTAAGTCCCTTGCCAGCCTCCACCAGACATATCAAGAAATCCTTGATCTGGTGGTGCTGGAGCAGTTCATCGCATGGCGGCATGGTGCGAATGTCAGCTGGTGAATCCACTAGCCACCCCATTTCACCCCCTTCCATTGATCGAGGCCCCCTTCAAAAGAACTGGCATGGACCTCATTGGGCTATTAGAATGGACTGCACGAGAGCATTGCTTTGTACTAGTTTTAGTGGACTATGTAACATGATACCCTGCTTTTCGCAACATCAGAGCCATTGAACGAGCTTTGGGCATAGCCAATACAACAATTTGAAATGTCCTGAAAAAGACAGAAACCACTACTAACAACCAGACATTGAACAGGTCAGCCAAGGAAAACGACAGTTGATGAAAGAAACATTGTGAGAGCTGTGAAGAAAAACCAAAAAACAACAGTCAGTGACATCACCAACAACCTCCACAGGGCAGGTGTAAAGGTATCACTATTCACCATTCAAAGAAGACTTCAAGAGCAGAAATATAGAGGCCATATCACAAGATGCGAATCACTCATCATCAGTAAAGAACTGGAAGGCCAGATTGGAATTTTCAAAGAAATACAGAGATGGACCACAAACATTGTAGAAACCAAGATTAACCTCTAACAAAATGATGGAAAGGCCAAAGTGTGGAGAAAGAAAGCATCTGGTCATGATCCAAAACATACGAGCTCATCTGTCAAGCACGGTGAAGGTAATGTCATGGCTTGTAACTCATGATGGTAGCAGCAGAATGAGTTCAGAAGTCTACAGAAACATCCTGTCTGCCAATTTACAGAGAAATGCATCCAATCTAATGGGGAGGAACTTCATCATGCAGCAAGACAAAGACCCAAAACACACTGCCAACATGACAAAGGACTTCATCAGGGAAAAAAGTGGAAGGTTTTAGACTGGCCAAATCAATCACCAACCCTTAACCCAATTGAGCATGCATTTCACCTCCTGAAGAGGAGACTGAAGGGAAAAAACCCCACAGCAACAAAGTAGCTATTGTACAAGTCTGGAAAAATATCACAAAAAAAGAATGCAACAGCTTGGTGATGTCAGTGGGTCACTGCCTTGATGCAGTTATTGTAAGCAAGGGATATGCAACTAAATATTAAGTCTTATTTACTTTTATTTAAATCTTTTCTACAACTCCTTTTATTCAATAATGAATGTCTCTTTAAATTAATATAGACAATATGCTGAAGAAAAAAAGTTGCTGTTTAAATGTAGCTCTTTAAGCATGCTGGCCCTAGTCTTGTATCATTACCTGCTGCTAGTCTCTAATTCATACAGCTACTGCTGTGGAATTGCTGTTTTCTAGCAAAAAAAAAAAAAAATGACACAGGAATTAAAATGGGATATAGTTTGCTAGATGGTTCCCAGCTCTTTTTAATATCCACTTTTATCTGAGAAAATTAGATAGCTAGCAAAGTACTTATGTAGCTAAATTATGTCACATAGTAGCTAAATAATGCCACCGGACCGGCAAATGGTCACTGTACAATGACGTGGCTGAACAGACAAATGCGAAACAGTCGACCCTTAAAGGTTTCTTCCTAAAAGCAGGGGATTCTGATCAGCCTAACTGAGACACTGAGGAACTTTTTTGAGACATATGATTCTGGTCCAGCTGAAAAGAAGCAGAAATTTCATATGCTTTGCAAGATAATATTTGGGGGCTTAGTAGTATCTGGGTTGTGCCATATTTTTTGTATTTTTTGTATTTTGTTAAAACATTTGCCAAGCTTGTAACCTTCTTTAGAGCACTGTGAAATCTATTAAGATTTCACAGTGCTCTAAAGAAGGTTAAAAGCTTTGCATATGTTTTAATCATGTTCTCCATCCTAACAACTTCATCTCATCCCAGTTCATTGGTCGTCATGACATCAGGACTGATCTGATCTACATTTTAGCTGTGAGACCTCCCAAAGTCAATCACAATAAATCCTCTCCATCTTCATGTCAAATGATTTTCTTTTCACCTCACGTACGTGACACCTACTTCACCTTTTCTGTAATTTGTCTCCAGATTTTTGCATTTTCAGAAGCTGCTAAATAATATATTTTTTTTATTTGATGTAGACGTGAGTCAAAACTGCCATTTCTGCCTCTAAGAAATTCCTTTTCTCTTGCTGTTTTGTCCTTATTTTTCATTTTTCACTTTCTCTCTCTAAGGTTTACATATTATGGAATTTTTGGAGGCATCACTCAGTGCACATGATCTGTAATATGCACAAGCTTTGCACTTTATGGATGACTGAAATATAGTACAATATATGGTGACACATTAAAGGAAAAACAAATATAAAGTATCTTAGTAAGGTGTTGGACCACCACAAGCTGCCAGAACAGCTTCAGTTTCTTTGAGCATTTATTATAGGTGTAGTTTGTGGCAACTGCTATTGCCCACACACTACAGATGTGGTGTCTTGGGAAATTATAGTCTGAAAAATCCTGGTGTATTTCCTTAAATATAACTTGCGATGAAATAATGTTAATTGTTAAAATAACAAAAATGGTCTGGCGGGATTTTGACTACCGACTATGACATTAGCACGCGTTACTATCACGTTATCATTAATTAACCAGTCCAGTAGATGGCAACGTAACAGCTGCTACCTCAAACCCGCGGTTTTGTGCGGAATTCTGACTCCCTGGCACATTACGTCTCCCCCTATCGTGCACGTGCGTATATCGACGCGCAGACTATTTATATTTGCGATTTCTGCTGAAAAAAATCAATAAATTATTAATTAAAAACTTAAATAATAACTTCCACAAAGGGCATATTCATATATGCTATTTTTATCTATTTGACTTAAAATATGTATATGGTATACACTTATATGGGACAGTTTTTGAATTTCATCCGTGTCTAAGATTTCTTGCCATAAATAAAATAAAATAAAGAACATTTTGATTATTTGCATATGTAAGGGAAATGTTTATATCATATTCTCAAGAAGCGGGTTACAGTTTTGTCTAAACTGACTGTAAGTGGAATTTATTGATAATTTGGGACGCATATTTTTGGCTTAGGTCTTTACTTTCAAAATATTCAGTATTTCCATATTCATAACGAATCTTTTCTAAAAAAAAAAAAAAAAAAAAAAAAAAATCAGTATGAACTGATTAAGTATACAATTACAGTAAAAAAAAAAAAAAAACAAAAAAAAAAACATAAAAGGTAAGCATCACAGGGAGTCTGAATATAGCAAGGAGTCAGTACTGGGTACAACGTTAACACAAACTGCCAGCGATATTGTACGAGGCTATCACAAATTCTCACGTTCTGTAACAAACACCCTACCGAACTGCATTCCGTTATTCTTTTGGCACAGTAAATTAAATATATATTTAAAAAATAATGTCGGTTAATTCCGTGCAGAATCAGTACAGTGCGGATCAGGAGATAAAGCGATAAGAGAGACATCGAGCACAGTGCTGATCTATTTATATGCGTACGTAACGCGTATTTATTTATTTATTTATTTATTTATGTATGTATGTATGTATGTATGTATGTCTGGCTGGCATGACTGCTTATTTGAAATTAGCAATTACGTTATTTAGAAAGATAGTTACCATTGGATATCAGGTTATTCTGGCAGCTCGCTAGGAATTTAGCCATTACCAAACTGCCCAGTCGTTGAAGGATGGCGTGAAAGGCCTGTTTTGGTTGAGAGACATCGTTATAACGTTATCGTTATACAGTCAGCTCGGGGGTGGCCCCGAGCTGACTGTATAACGATAACGTCTGTCAGTGATGGCAAACAAGGTTACAGTTCAGTATCGTTTTGTTTGTCATCACTGACAGACGTTACCGTTGTACAGTCTGTCAGTGATGGCAAACAAAGGTTACAGGTCAGTATCGTTTTGTATATAGCTATCAGCTTTAGACACCTGTAATTACAGTAATTCTAACCTTTACAGTCAAACGATAAGTTTGGTTTTCATGGTTCTGTACTACGACGTGTTATTATTAATATTATTACTACTATTATTATTATTATTATTATTATTATTATTATTAGAAAAAATTGCTGGCACCAAAATCAAAGCCCCATCCTTGTACAGATATCTTCAGTGAAGAAGGGTACACAGTCCAGAGCTCCATCAAACAGGCTCCACCACACATTGGCAATTTACAGTCAAAATCCAGCCTCATGCAGTCTGAAGAGCTGGATTTGTTTGCAGGTAAATTTACATGTCCACACATCCACACACATGAAAAGTGAGTGAGTCTAATGAAGGCCACAAGTCCAAGGGTGATTGTTGAGGTTTTTTTTTTTTTTTTTTTAAAGAGAGAGAGAGTGTGTGTCTGTGTGCACAGTGTTAATTGGTATGGTATTTTAATTTGAACTGAGATTGGATGTTTGAATTTATTAATATCATGTAATCAATTACTATTCCCATTATAAATAAATAAAATAAATATGCAGTTTGTCAGTTTTTAAAGCATAGGCTATGAAATTTAAACAGTATCTTTAACAGAGAGCTTGAGGATGGCCAACCTGAGCACACAGAGCAGTATCAATTGAGCACAAGGTGCAGTGAATTACACACACAGTGGTTTTCATGAGCATGGAGCAGTGTAGCAAGCATGCAGAGAAACACACGAGTGTTCTGTGAGCACTGAGAACAATACATTTCCTTTTAGGTCATGGTTTACACTTTGCTTGCAAGTCAAGTCAAATAAAGTAAAAGAGACATAAAGTAGAAAAAAACCTTTATTTATTCTGAGAATTTGTGTTTAAATTGAAAGTAATACAAGCTAAATTGAAAATGTGTTTTTGGCTAGTTTTTTACTGCTACATTCTATAGAAATTTGCTATTAATATTGTGATTATTGTTGTTGTTATTATTATTGCTATGTGTGTAAACACTTTGTGGAAATAAAAGGATAAAAGTCATCATGACCTTCACCCCCCCTGAAGTCCACATCAAGTTTAGCGCAGCCCAAAGTAATACAGCACAGAAATTGAATGTGCCATAATGAAATCTGTATAAATAACATATAAACATCCACCGAGAGAGAGAGAGAGAGAGAGAGATCATGTGGCAACTTGTAGCTCTTAATCATTCTGCAAAGCACTGAGTATTAGGCACTTTATTTTTGTTCAAACTAAGCATTTGCAAAATTAATTGGAAGAGTCAGTTTGCAAGTTCTGCACCACTGCTTTTGTCAGCCTGAAAATTTAACTTAAAATTACAAGTGAGTGCTAAATCTTCCATCAGCTGAAGCATTTATGGCTTACGGGTATGCCAGGCAAGCCAGTCTATCCCACATTTATACAGCACCATTTCTTTTGTCATAACTGAATGATTAGTTTTATTTATCTTAATGTATGGCTTTCTGCTGGCTCGCATTACTGATTTTTTTTTTATTCATTAATTAATGGTAATAATAAAAAAGGGCTGAGTTTAACAAAATTTTCTCAATGTCCTGACCTAGTGAGCTAGCATGAGGATGTTTTTGATAAAGACGCCAAAGCACTTCTATAAGTAACTCTAGATAAGGGCATCTGCTAAATGCTGTAAACATAAAAAAATTAACTTGACAGTATATTCCATATATAAAAGTGCAGTAATCCAAGCAAATTATATGATATGAAGTCGATCAAGTTGAGGTTTGCATTAGTCAGTCTTCTTATGTGTAAATTTACATACACTCAGGAGTAGAATTAAAAAGTTTTTCAGAATTTAAAGGATTTTTAAGAATGCCAAATTTCTTGTGTAAACAGTCCTGACCTAGAACGATTACAAATAATAAGAACAATTTACAAATGAATCTGTTATAAATCTGTATCCAGCTTGATAAATCAGGCCTATTGTTTCCAGTTTAATGGTGACATAAATGAGGTGCAGGATTGAGAAGGAGAGGGTGGTAGAGAAAAAGGGCGGGGGTAGAGCAGCACAGCACTTAGAGAAAAAAAGAGAATTAGGTAAGGGTGGTCTTTTTTTTCATGATTAATTCTCTAACTGTTAACTGTGTGGGTTCACATTTGAATTACTTTTTTTACTCCTTGAGCCCACCCAAAAAGCTCCGGCCCAGGACCTATGGTGGCTGGTAGAGTAAAGTTCAGCTAGAGTCAAGTCAAGTGGAGTTTATTGTCATTTCAACCATATACAGCCAGTTAGTACATAGTGAAACGAAACAATGTTTCTCCAGGACCAAGGTGCAACATGAGACAAACACAGAACAACACAGAACTACAAGGGACTACATAAATTTATACATAAAGTGCACAAGTGCAGACATGTGCAGACAGCACAAGACAGTACAATGACTACTGGGATAGACAATGGGCACAGTAAGTCCCAGTGCAGCGCTGACACAGTTCTTTTAGAAAGTGAATCCAGTGACCATAGTGCAAAGAGTACAATATAAGTTGCTGAAATAGTGTAAACATAAGAAGTAGCAGCCAATGTACAGTATAATAAATATTGTAGCAGCATAATGTAATGTGCAAAAAATTGCAAAGAGGATGGAGTATGCACAGTTGTGTGTGTATGTGTGTGTTCTTTCAGTCCAGTTTCTGAGTATTGAGGAGTCTGATGGCATGGGGGAAGAAACTGTTGCATAGTCTGGTTGTGAGGGCCCGAATGCTTCGGTACCATTTGCCAGACGGCAGGAGGGTGAAGAGTGTGTGAGAGGGGTGTGTGGGGTCATCCACAATGCTGGTGGCTTTGCGGATGCAGCGTGAGGTGTAAGTGTCTGCGATGGAGGGAAGAGAAACCCCAATGATCTTCTCAGCTGTCCTCACTATCCGCTGAAGGGTCTTGCGATCCGAGACCGTGCAATTCCCAAACCAGGCAGTGACGCAGCTGCACAGGATGTTCTCGATAGTCCCTCTGTAGGACATGGTGAGGATGGGGGGTGGGAGCTTTCCTCAGTCTTCTCAGAAAATACAGGTGCTGCTGGGCTTTCTTTGTTAAGCAGCTGGTGTTGAGCAACCAGGTGAAGTTCTCCGCCAGGCGAACACCAAGAAATTTGGTGCTCTTGACGATCTCCATGGAGGAGCCGCCAATGTTCAGCGGAAAGTGGTCATACTGTGCTCCCTGAAGTCAACAACATCTCTTTAGTTTTGTCCACAGAGACAGGTTGTTGGCTCTGCACCAGTCCGTTAGCCACTGCACCTCCTCTCTGTATG
Organism: Pangasianodon hypophthalmus; assembly: GCF_027358585.1. NCBI lineage: Eukaryota > Metazoa > Chordata > Actinopteri > Siluriformes > Pangasiidae > Pangasianodon > Pangasianodon hypophthalmus. Next base: position 13,820,109 of record NC_069734.1, read on the forward strand.
CTGACTTGTCGTTCTTGCTGATGAGACCCACCATGGTCGTGTCATCGGCGAACTTGATGATGTGATTTGAGCTGTGCATTGCTACACAGTCGTGAGTCAGCAGAGTGAACAGCAGTGGACTGAGCACACAGCCCTGGGGGCCCCAGTGCTCAGTGTGGTGGTGTTGGAGATGCTGTTCCCAATCTGGACTGACTGAGGTTTCCCAGTCAGGAAGTCCAGGATCCAGTTGCAGAGGGAGGTGTTCAGGCCCAGCAGGTTCAGCTTACCAGTCAGGTGCTGAGGAATGATTGTGTTGAATGCTGAACTGAATGCCGAACTGAAGTCTATGAACAGCATTCGAACATGTGTCTTTATTGTCCAGGTGGGTGAGGGCCAGATGGGGGGTAGTGGTGATGGCATCATCTGTTGTGTGGTTGGTAAGCGAATTGCAGGGGGTCCAGTGAGGGGGCAGCAGGGTCTTGATGTGCCTCATGATGAGCCTCTTCATGATGATGGGTGTAAGTGCAACGGGACGGTAGTCATTGAGGCAGGACACTGAAGACTTCTTTGGCACAGGTATGATGGTGATGGACTTGAAGCGCGTCGGAACGATGGCGCTGTTCAGGGAGGAGGGGTGGTCTTCCTTGCCGTCACATCATTCTGTGCCTCAAACCGAGCGTACAAGTTGTTCAGCGCATCTGGGAGGGAGGCATCACTGTCACAGGCAGGTGATGTTGTCCTGTAGTTGGTGATGGCCTGGATGCCCTGCCACATGCGCCGCGTGTCTCTGCTGGCCTTGAAGTGGTTGTGGATACTCTGTGCCTGTATGCGCTTCGCCTCTCTGATGGCCTGGGACAGTTTGGACCTCGCTGTTCTTAGGGCCACCTTGTTGCCTGCTCTGAAGGCAGAGTCTCGGGTCCTCAGTAGCGCACTCACCTCTGCAGTCATCCACGGCTTCTGGTTGAAGCGTGTGGTGATGATCTTGGAGACAGTGATGTCGCTGATATAGCTGGTCACTGATGTCGCATATTCCTCCAAGTTGGTGAAGTTGCCGTCAGTTGCCGCCAGTTGCCGCTTCCCTGAACATGTGCCAGTCAGTGTGTTCAAAACAATCCTGAAGAGCAGAGATGGCTCCTGCTGGCCAGGTTTTCACCTGCTTCAGAACCAGTTTGGAGTGTCTGACTAGTGTTTTTTTTTCTTAAATCATGTTCTTTATATTTTCCAGGTTATTTGTACATTTTGAAAATGAAAAAAGTCAGCTGTATGCTGGGATTAGCATAACAGAGATGTGGTTTGAGTAGCAGAGGTGGGGGCAGGGCTCTGCCCGGTACGCGCCGGGAATGTTTGTGTAAACAAGATCCAGCAAGTGCTTCTCTCTCATTGCAAAGTCCACATGCTGATGGAATTTAGGGAGCACTGACTTGAGATTTGCATGGTTGAAATCTCCGGCAACAATAAACAGTCCATCAGGGTGTGAATTCTGCAGGTTGCTAATAGCCCCATACAGTTCACAGAGCGCGTCTTTAGCATTAGCACTGGGGGGAATGTATACACAGATTATAAGGACAGTGGTGAATTCCCATGGTAAATAGAATGGTTTGCATCTGACAGTCACAAACTCCACCAGCGATGAGCAGTAGCTAGAAACTAGCACCGAGTTCTTGCACCATTCCATGTTGATGTGAACACACAAGCCACCGCCACGAGCCTTACCACACAGAGCTGTGTTTCTGTCGGCACGAAACAAGGCTAGCCCGTCTAGCTGAATGGCGGCGTCTGGAACTCTGTTGCTGAGCCACGTCTCAGTGAAAACAAAGACGCAGCAGTCTCTAAACTCACGCCGCGTAGTTTGCTGGAGTCGGATGTAATCCAATTTATTGTCCAGGGAGCAGACATTGGAGAGCAGGATGGACGGGAGAGCCAGCCAGCTAGGGTTTGTTTTTAGCCTAGCACGGACCCCCGCCCTCTTGCTGCACTTCAGAATTATTTGATAAAGCCAGAAGCTTCCTCCAGCTAACTAATTCATTTTTTTTCATTCGCCTGTTTGTCACTTAACCTCTAACTTACATTACATTTACGGCATTTCATAGATGTCCTCGTCCAGAGTGACTTACAATTATCACATTTATATAACTGAGCAGTTGAAAGTTAAGGGCTAAGACATTGGACATTAAGGACCTTGCTCAAGGGCGCAGCAGTGAAAGTTTGGCAGTGCAGGGATTTGAACTCTCAACCTTCCGATCAAAAGTCACATGTTTTAGCCACTGAGCTACCACTTCGCCCAAGGTCTTAGATTAGCATCCCCATGTGGCAGGCACTGATTTATTGTGTTTGGCAATTAATGACCTTTATGCTTTATATTTATCCTGAGTACATTTATCATTTTATCATGATTGAGAAGTCCTCTGCCTGTTAGAGTGGTGAACTATGGAGTTCTGTATAAAGGCTTGCTAATGTTAGCATTTTAGTGTTTGCCCACTCGGCTCTTCAAACACTTGAAACTGGTGTTATAACACATAAACACATGAAATTTGGCTCATTATGATTACTGACAATTAGATTTCACTTGAGTGACTTAATACACAATACACAAGTACACAAGCTTGCATCAGAGCTCTGTGTTACTGTGTCTAATGTTAGCATTTTAGAGTTTTGCTTCTGCCCACTTGGCCATTCAATGTTTGAAACCCACGTTATAGCACTAAAACACACTAAATTCAGCTCGTAATGATTCATGAAAATTTAATTTCACTTATTCTGAGTGACTTATTGTCATGTTACCAAAGTACTAAAGCTTGTTCCAGTGGAGTTCTGTATAAAGACTGGCTGATTTGCTGGTCCACTTGCCCATTGAAAGCCAAGTTATTGCACTAACTTGCTCACAATTTGGCTCATTATGATTAATGCTGATTAGATTTTTCTATACTGAGTGACTTATCATGTTGCACAGGTACTTTACTTGTTACAGCAGCTGGAATTGGAACTCCGTGTCTCCTCTGTGCCGGGTGTCTTATTTTAGCGTTTAGCTTTTGCCCACTCAGCCATTCAGCCATACAAGTTATAGCACAAGAAATGAGTGAAATTTGACTCATACTGAATTATGAGGATGTTTAAGAGTGCCTTGTTAGTGAAGTGGCATTGGGGAGTGTCTATAAAATAACTGATGCAAGGCCCATCCATATTACTCTGGTCTGGAGTGAAGTCCCCCCCAGCTACATAATACACTCATGTGGCCATAATACATTTGTGAGGCCATGGCTTAAACCGCTGTTTTCTTTTTTTTTTTTTTCTTAAATCATGTTCTTTATATTTTCCAGGTTATTTGTACATTTTGGAAATGAAAAAAGTCAGCTATTGCCCCTTTAGCATGAGCCACGTTGAGTATGCTTCATTTTTATGCTTTCCTGCATTGGTTTAGTAAATATAGTCTGTGATTATGGACATTTTTATAAATATGCATTACTACTATACATGTTCACAAAAAATTCTTAAGTTAATTTAATGAGATTTCATGTCTATGCTCTATAGACTATGAAACCTTGACAAGCTTTGGACTTTAATTAGAGCCAGAGCACCCTGCTGCAGTAGGACATGATCCCTCATTGCTCATGTTGATGTAATTTCTTACATCAGCATGCACTTACTGTATATTTACAATTTCACCTTGAATATGTTATGATTGTGACACCTGTAATTTCAGTTTGCACTCATACGCTATAACTCAGGATGGAACTTGAGACCCTGGACCTATGAAGCAGCAACGCTACCTGCTGCGCCACCGTGCTGCCCACAGAAAATCCAATCAGAGGAAATGCTTATTTGTTTGAGACAAATCTTTGACTGAAGTATTCTGGATCATTCATACGTATATCCTGAAACTGTAGGGAATGACATAAATAAATTTATTAATTCCCTGGTGAGCTAAAGATCCCGTGCTCTGACTGTTGTGGCCCGGGTTTGATTTCCGGGCAGGGAACCAACCCAGCCCCTGGGAGTGTACTCTCAGTGACAGTCTCAAGCCCAGGTAAAATAGGAAGGTTGCATCAGGAAGGGCATCCAGTGTAAAACCTGTGCCAAATCAAACATGCGGACCGATGAACCGCTGTGGTGACCCCTAAATTTATTGAAGCTGGAACACCGTTATTAACTACAGAAGTGCTAAATAAATGTCATGACAAATTAAACATAGCAAAAAAAATCCCTATAATTATTTTATAATTACTAATTTGATGTGAAATTACAATTGCAGGCAGTGATGAGAGGAAATGCAAATAAACCTTTGTATTGTCAGTTTCAGGAGTCAGTGAGATGGTTGGACAGCAAGGTAAGAGTAACAGTATCCATCATATGTAAAATATATATCTAATGTGTACATACTATCCCACCTGCCAACCTCATCCTTCAACTATCCCCCAAGTATATTATCTGTGCGAAACATTGCTAGCATTCCCCCATGGGGACTCAGTATAGAATAGGTCCCTAGCACCTCTTTGCTGATTGTAAGAGGTGACAAATGGGGCAAAAAGTTTGCATGAGTTGTGACCTGTGATTGTGGAGGAAGAGGTCCTGGCATTTAAGGAATGCAGCTGTGGCTACCACGAGTTCAAAACAGTTCTTTGGCCCCTACTTCACATAGACAGGAGGTTGGAAGGGCCAATTCCAGTCAAGCAGCTGGTCAGGACTTGCCCTGGGTTCTACCCTTTTTGGCATTAATATCAGCCATTTCTTTACTCTTCCCAGAAGTCATTGGCTAAGGGTCAATCAAGCTTGTAATCAAGTAATATATGCAGATATCCCTAATGCATATCTGAATATATTACTTCACGTGATGGCTTGAGTTTAACACCCATATATCCCTAATGCATATCTGCAAGATGTCCACGGCTCTGTGCATCTTCTTGTTGGGCTGCAAGGTGAGTAGGGAGTAGGAGTGATGAAACAAAAAACATATAGACATGGCTACCAAACAAACCCCCGAAAAGGATACTGGATCAGGATTTATATCTTGATTCATTAACTAGAAATTCTTTTTTTTGTCATTTGACAACTGGCAGAGGTATGTAATCCTAGAATCTGTATAACCAGACATGCCCCTTATCAAGCTATCTCCTTTTGCCATACAACATGGCATCTCAGGAATTGCAGGGACAGTCAAAGATCCAAAAAATTGTGGTCTGGCCAGATTCTGGTGGAGTGCTCAAAGAAGGCGCAAGCAGAGAATCTTTTACGTGCCACTGAATTGGCTAGTACTCATATAAAAGGCCTTCCCTCATCCATCTCCGAACAGCAGTAAAGGAGTAGCACTACATCGCTAGAGGAAATGCATGAGGCTGAAATGGCCTCAGAACTGACAACAGTGTGTGATAGACGTCAAAAGAATAACAATCAAAAAACAAGATCGAATTATTAAAACCATCACCTGTATCATGACCTTTGATAGGCCACAACCACCAGAAAAGATTCTAATAGGCTACCAAAGAGTATGTGTTAATTTATGTATACCCAACCCACTAAGATGCTTCAACTGACAGAAATTTGGTCATGGATCAGCAAGCTGTAAAAACAAGCTGCAATCGTGGAGAAGAAGTACATGAACATATCTGCCAAAAACAACCAAGGTGTTGCAACTGTGCTGATGAACATAGTGCCTCAAAAGTCTGCCCTGTCTGGGGCAGATATCCAGAGAATGAAATGTGTTAAGAAAGATAGCTACCCTGAAGCACATAAATTGGTTGAAGGCCTTCCTTCCTTTAACCTAGAGAGTTCATTTGCATCCATAGTGAAGTCCACACGAACAGGCAAAAGCCAGACAGAATTGACCTGGATGAACAAAGAAAAACCTCAACCAATTAGTAGTAATAAGAAAAAAACAAAATAATACACTCAGAACTCAAACATACTCAACCTGATCCAGACCCAGCCAGAATGAAAGCTCCTCAAGAGAACAATCTACAATCAGTACACTTAACACTCCACAAACCCATCACACTGTGCTCCATCTATGTACCACCTGAGTGATCTATGAGACCTGGATGACCTCATAGATCAGATGAAATCCCCATATGCCCTCATGGGTGATTTTAACAGCCAGAATACACTATGGGCAAAAGACATGCAACAAAGAGCACAAAAGATCCATCCATCCATTCTCTATACCACTTATCCTGCACAGGGTCACTAATCTAATCTAACTAATGTTAATTGCATACACAGACTCTCACACCACAGGCAATTTGGAAACATCACTCAGCCCACAACACGTCTTTGCGCCAAGGGAGAACACCCCCAAAGCCCAGGGCAGAAGCTCTGCACACACAGGATAGAGGCAGGACTCGAACCCCCAATCCCAGAGGCATGAGGCAACAATGCTAACCACTAAGCTACCAGCTGCCCTGTGCCTGGAGAAGTTTAAGATCGAGCTTCAATATATCCATGACCCAATAAAGTGGTTCACGCATATTCTACTATCAGTAGCAGATGAAGTTATCCAAAAGACATCATTTATCAATAATTTTGCACAATCGTTTTCATCTGCTGTATTTTTCACTTTCCTTTCTGCCATATTTTCATTTTTTCGAAGAACGCTTTTGTTTTTTTGTCAAGACAGCAAGCGGAGGCAATCCACACCGGATCCGTGCCGTCTAAAATAATATCAACCAATCTTCGATGTTAAATAACATGTCAAACATTCAGCTTGTTCAGTGTGTTGAGTGCAGGATGTATAGTCTTTCTAGGCGTCACACAAAAACCTACTCATAAATTCAACGTGTTTGAAGTTTTTTACTGGGGTCAGTAAATAATAATTAGTGGAATTGTCTGGGTAGACTAATTTTTGTGGCTATGTATGTTATGCTATAAAACATTTGTATGTTTTATAACATAACATACATAGCCACAAAAATTAGTCTACCCAGACAATTCCACTAATTATTATTTACTGACCCCAGGCCCATATTCTGAATTCCTTTGTGAATTTGCAGATTTCATCTCTAATCTGGTTGTTTCTTTAGATAAAGTGTTAATTGTTAGAGACTTTAATATTCATTTTCATAACCCAGAAGACCCTCTGAGAACAGCGGTTGTGTTCATTCTATAATTAGTAGGGGTTAATCAGAACATAATAGGATGCACTCATAGTTGTGTTCACACTCTTGATTTCGGATTCGGATTAAATATAGAAAATATAGTCACATTTCGGCAGTCTGAAGCTATCTCAGATCATTATCTCATCTCATTTAAAATGTGTCTTAATCATAATATATGCACTTTGCCACGCTACTGCGTCATACGTATATTCACTTCAGCAACTGCACAGAGTTTTATCAGTAATCTCCCAGAGTTATCAACCATGAATGGATCACCGTCTGATCTCGAAGAACTTGACCAGGCAACTGAATGCTTAGAATCAACGTTCCGCTACACGCTAGATAAGGTAGCTCCATTAAAGAGAAAAATAATTAGAGAGAAAAAGCTAGCACCCTGGTATAACGATCACACACGCACCTTAAAACAGACCACTCCAATATTAGAATGTAAATAGCATCAAACTGTATTTCAAACAGCATGGAAGAATTTCAGCATGGAAGGAGAGCCTTCTGAGCTATAGAAAAGCTATTAGTGCTGCTAGATGAATGTATCTCTCCACCCTGTTGAAGGTAACAAAAATAATCCTAGATGCTTATTTAATACTGTAGCAAAATTGACTAGGAATAAGACCACAATAGAAACACGCACACAATCATTATATAACAGTGATGACTTCATGAATTTTTTCAATGGTAAAATTGAAAATATTAGGCAAAAAATTCAGACTATTAATTTAAAACCAGACGGTTTTATAATTAACCCTGTAGATAATAATATAATGATATCAGATAATTGATTAGAATGTTTTACTCCCCTTCAAGAGACCGAAATAATTTCACTAATTTCCTCATCAAAATCATCAACCTGTATAATAGATCCCTTACCTACATGTTTCTTCAAACAGATTATTCCAGAAGCAATCAAACCTCTTCTAAAAATAAAAAGGTTGTAGCACAGCAGTTAAGCTCATAATACATAGGAATAATGTTCATAAAATGTATCAGTCAGGATTTAGTCCTCATCATAGCACAGAAACAGTGCTGGTTAAAGTGGTAAATGACCTACTACTGGCCTCTGATCAGGGTTGTGTCTCCTTGCTTGTGTTGCTTGACCTTAGTGCAGCTTTTGATCCTGAAGTGAACTTTTGGTCTTTCATGATCCGCCACACCTACTTAAATCAAAAGGTCCAGGCTATTTGTTGGTACCTCAATTAGTGAAGGCTATAGCAGGGGGTAGAGCTTTCTCTTACAAAGCCCCACACTTATGGAACAGCCTTTCAATTAGTGATCATGGCTCAGACACAGTCTCAGTGTTTCAGTCTAGGCTGAAAACATATTTGTTTAGTCAAGCCTTTTGTGAATAGTTTTTTACTTAGGTAAAGGAGCAGGTCTGGAGGGTTCACAGGCATAGACTATTGTGGTGAACTGGGATGTTTGGATGCTGTCGCCCCCCTACTCTCACGAGTTCACTCAGGTTTGTTGACGGTGGAGTGGCTGGCCGCTTTATGTCCCAGGGCACCCTCATGTCTGTGTTACCTTCTGGCTCTCCCTTTCAGTTATGCTGTCACAGCTAGTCTTGCTTGAGTTCCTGCTCTGCACGCAAAGTACATTGTCCTTAACCATTATGGGACAAAATCTTACCTAACAATCTCTCCCTCTCTCTCTCTTTCTCTCTCTCTCTGTCTCTCTTTCTGTTGAGCTACACATGCTACTCCTGAGATACCAGTGATCCTGTCCCCTTCTGCTCTCCAGACCTGCCTGATCCATTCTGATGCCCTATTTCTGGTTGGAGTTCTCCCTGATCACTCTCTGCTGCTGGGGGTGGCCCCACATGGACAGCCTGAAGATCATTGAGATTGCTGGGAATGGTGCCGCTTGGGGGCCGAGGAGATGGCTTGTGGATCGCATATGGGGAGTTGTACTGTGATGGCTTGGGACTGCGATTGCTGTGGTGGCTTTGGGGCTGCGGTTGCTGTGAGCAGTTTTGCACTCAGATCTCCATCAGTGGACAGTGGATAGGTTCAACAAACCGGACTTCATGTGAAAACTGTAATGAATTTATTGGTTGCACAATTGCTCTATTCGTCCATGTAGTACACGGTTATAGAAGGGATTTATGTATAATTGCACTATCTGTTGTCACCCAGATCCCTTTTGAGTCTGGTTCCTCTCAAGATTTCTTCCTCATATCGTCTCAGGGAGTTTTTCCTTGTCACCGTCGCCTCTAGTTTACTCATTAGGGATAAATTCACATATTTACAATTTATTCTGATTTAATTTAATTTGAATGTATTTATTTCTGTAAAACTGCTTTGTGACAATGTCCATTGTTAAAAGCACTATACAAATAAAATTGAATTGAATTGAATTGAAAACCAAATTGAAGATGTAATCCGTGGGTTGATGAAAATTGTAAAAAGGGTATTGAGGCCCATAAAAAGCAGAAAGGCACCCAACAACAGAGAATCTAAGTTCAGAATTGGATTGCTGGGGATGGTGCCACCTGGGGACTGTGGAGATGGCATGGGGATCACATATGGGGAGCTGTACTGGAGTTTTTCCTTGCCACCCTCGCCTCTGGCTTGCTCATTAGGGATAAATTCACATATTTACAATATATTTTTTTTAATCCATTTATTTCTGTAAAGCTGCTTTGTGACAACATCCATTGTTAAAAGCGCTACACAAATAAAATTTAATTGAATTGATTTGGTGCATGGTGCGTAAGATGAAGGGCAAAGGAAGTGGATCACAGATACAGTATATCAAACAGAGCACCCTACTTACCACAAAACATGAAATAGCAAACAAGCTAGCAGAGACATTCAAAAAGAATTCTTCAACACAAAACTGTGTCCCTGAATTCCAAGCAACACGTGTACAGCAAGAAAAGAAACAACTTGAGTTCTACTCAGACAGTACAGAACCATATAACCAGCCCTTCTCATATAACAAGTCCCATGATACTGCCATTGGGCCAAGATTCAGGTTATAAATTTAAATTTAGATTCAGGGGTAGGCTCTACCCTATCAAGCCTACACACACAAGAACTGGGAGTACCTCAGGGAAGCATTCTTTCTGTTACTCTTTTTAATATTAAAATCAACAGTATTGTGAATGTGATTGGATCTAATATATTGTAAAGTCTTTATGTTGAAGATCTCTGTATTTGCTACAAGGGGAAAATATAAATAACATCAAATGACAATTACAACTATGCATAAATAAAATCCATGTGTGGTCAGTCACTAATGGGTTAAAATTTTCTAAAACAAAAACTGTCTGTACACATTTCTGTCTGTTACGATCGCTACACCATAAGCCATAGTGGTACATACCTGGAGACCACATTAATGTAGTAAAGGAAACAAGGTTTTTAGGACTGCTGTTAGACAACAGATTGTCTTTTATCCCATATATGGAACTGTATATGAAACTCTATATGAAAGAACAGAACAGATATTATGAAGGTGCAGACAAAAAAAAATGGGGTGCTGACTGTACATGACTACTATGGACATTAGTCCGATCCTGATTAGATTATGGGAATATAATCTATGGCTCTGCCAGACAATCATACATACAAATGCTGGACACTGTGCACCATCAGGGACTGCGACTTGCCTCGGGAACCTTTAGGACCCGTCCTGTTCAGAGCCTGTATGTTGAAGCCAATGAACCCTCACTAAGTAACAGGCACTTGAAGCTGTTACACCCAGTTATGTACCAGCAGCATTTCCTTAACATAAAAAGCAGATTTCTCATCACATACCAGATGGATCCAGAATGGACAATCATGTATCTGCTGCACTAGCAGTTGGACAGCAACACCATAGCATCTGCATTCCAGGACAAAATTCTATCTTTTAAGTCGAGGCCCACGCTTTGCTTTTAGCCCTGGAATACAAAGAAAATGCACAACAACATAATGTTTTAATTTGTACAGATTCTAAATCCTGCCTAAAAACCCCTGAATCCATGAAAACAGATCACCTCATAATAGCCTACATCTTATCTGAAGTGTACCTTTTACAGAAACAGCTTTGTTTTTTGCTGGGTATCGGGCCATTTTGGGCTCTCTGGCAGTAAGCAGGCAAGCATGGCTGCTAAAAAGGCCCTTGGAATAAGAGCCAGCAAGTGCCCTATCCCACCATTACACCTCAGACTGATCTTGATCTCCTATATTGTAAGCAAGTGGCAAGTGAAATGGGACAAAAATGAGCATAACACACTACATGAAATCAATCCTGGTATTGGCAGAAGACTGACTCCTTTTAAAACTCACTGGGATCAGACTGTGTACACAAGATGTTGCCTAGGTCACTCAAGACTAACACTTTTTTTAACAGGTGGAGAGGCACAATCATGTCAGTCATGTAGAACTCCTCTGATTCTAAGGCACATTCTATTGAATTGTTCTGCTTTTAATGTCATCAGACAAAGTTATTACTCAGTAAGGTCTTTTAAGGAGCTATTTGACAAGGTAACAACAGAAAGATTTTAAGAATTTCTATTTCAGATTAATTTGAAACAATCCATATAGATGCTTACCTTTCTCTTAACATCATTGAAATGAAACTTTATGTGGCTAGTTTGTAAACCTTTAAAGTAGTCACTCATATTAGTGCAGACCAACAACTCTACCACCACTGCAGTAAGTGCTTTGTATACTAGGCTGATGCAGTTAGTTAGCAGACATGATTAGTCCTCACAGCAGTCCTGGGCCTAGGTACTGTCAAATTCACAAGATGGTATTTTAGCTAATTTGGAACACCTATGGCAGAGTGGTAGGCAATCAGTTCGTGAACAAACAAACAGCTTGCTGTCCAGTAAGGTTCAGAGACAAATACTTTGGGCCAGGATATATTGGTGCATGAGTGGCCAGATCTACAGCTGTGCATGACACTGCAGTGTACAGTGGTTGCTCACTTCTGGCAGGTCTTCCCTTGCATGTCATCTGACCCTTGCAACTGATCCAGAATGCAACTGCAAGACTTGTTTTCAATTTCCTCCAGTTTTTACACACAATCCCATTGTTTCATTCCCTCCACTGTCTTTGTCTCTGACCTAGTGAACTAGCATGTAGATATGTTTTGTGTAGCATTCTCAATATTAGGGTTGACACGTGGGGGCACCTGAGATGCAGATGGGGTCTCAGGAGGTTTTTACCAACCATTTACCAACAATTTGACTTATGGAATATTTGAAATTAATAATTCAAATTAGGCGAATAAATTTTACATTGAACCAGTTGCAACTTGTCAAGTATGCTCCAATTTTACATTAGAAGGGGCATGGTTGGTGGTAAGTTCTATTACTGTGGTTTGTAGATAGAAAAATCACAAAATACAATATTCATGCTATATTTTGCCATGTCTACCCATAATCCAAACAGCATATGTGCTATTCTTTAGAATGCAGCAGTGCACACTCTGGTATTGGTTAGAATCCAAACATCATGAAAGTTCTAACTGCCACTAATGGCAAAGAGTTGAAAATCTCATTAGATTAACAGACTTTGTGGTCATATACAGTGGCAATGCATGTACCTAATAATCTGAGGGTCAGTACAGATATTTTCGCATAACACCTTTCAGCTTTCAGCTAAATCGTTTGACTTCAATGAGCTGCAAAGAAATGGACAAGCCCAGCCCTCTCATTAGATAGGGTGAGTCTAGAGTGGCTACAGTTGTGGGAATTTTCACATATTATTAAGATCAACTTTAATCTATATGGATTTCTCTGTTTTGACACCAGAGGCCACTGTAGAGCTAACCCTGACCACGCCAAACAGCCAGGGAAGGATAAAAATCATCGATTCAGCTGGACCTCCTTTCAGCACCATAAATGCACATAGCAGTTCATATATGTCCAACACTTATCACAAGCCAGTGGAGGAGGTATGTAGTTTAGACAGACTGTTTTATCCTATTACATTATATTATCCATAAATAGCTAATTTCCAGTTTATTTGCAGTTGGAAGAGGACGAAAGTGCAGACAAATTTGAACTTAACATTGCTGTCACCAGTCCTGAAAAGATAGGTATATGTTGCATTTATAGTGGTAAGTTTCATGCATTAGTGGCAGCAGTGAATTTTGTTATTTACCAGTTTTACTCCTTACTGGTTTAATGTCTTGCAGGAGATGGCATGAACGCATATATGACCTATAACGTGTCAACTCAGGTTTGTTGCTCAAAATTTTTTTTGCTGAACTAAACATTACAAATTACTAAAATGCTTTGGAATGTATACCCTAAGAGGAGATACAACTAGAGTATTAGGTACGGTTGTTTTTAGCTATAAGGCGTGTAAGCCGACGCTTAGGTGTAAGCAGTCACTTAGGGGTCCTGAGCTGTATATAAAATCGTTATATATTTTGGGGACCTTATAATAGACCTTATAAAACTATAAGGTCCCCAAAATATATAACGATTTTATATACAGTGGCTTATGTAAATACATCCTTGAACTTTGAAATTGAATTAATTGGGACTTTATGTCATGAATCTGCACAAGTGGAAAGAAAAATCAATATATAAGTGTTATGTGGTCTCACTATACATATACACCTGTTCCTGGAAGACCCCAGAGTTTGTTAGAGAACATACCTAAGCAAACAGCATCATGAAGACCAATGAATTATGAAAACAATTCTGGGACAAAGTTTTGGAAAAGTATCAGTCAGATTTCGATTTTTAAAAAATCCCCAAAATTGGGTCCCATTTATCAATATTTTAGTAAAGTGTATAAATATGTGTCTAAGCCAACCGAGCTAAACATTTCCGCTAGATTTACAAAAGTTTTGGAAACAGTGATTTTCTCGTGTGTGTATGTTAATGAAGACCAATCACCTGTAAATTACCAGGCTCTTGCAATGTCTAAGCTCACAGATGGAAGTTATGTTTAGTTACGTCTATGCCAATAAAAGTATATATTATTTACCAGAACCTGAAAAGGTCAAAGTCTGGAGCCAAATTTCAGAAAAGATTAATTCAATGTGAATTCAGTGAGATGAAAATAAAACGGTTTGACATGAAAATATATCTACTGTCTATCCACTGTACCCAGGTGATCATCACACAGGAAAAGTGCTTTTTTGTTTTGGGCTTTTGAAGCAGGAATGGCATTTGATGGCTGTGCTGATAAATGGTAGATCCAAGACTCTGATTTCTTTGAATAGTGCTTGTTCAGTATCTAGCCGTATCTTATTTGTCCGTTGGGGTTTTATCCATTTGACTATATATATTGGAGTTGGTTAGTGAGGTAAGATTGTTGAAAGTTTGGGGTATCAAGTCCTCCATGACATTTGGGTCTTTCTAGGGTGGTTAATTTGTTTTAAATTTAGTGATACTGGAATTGAGTGATGTGAACCAGGAAGGTGGGTAAGATGAGATCATGAAAATAATTTATTTTGGGTAGTATTATCATATTTATGGATGCTTTTCTGCCAAGGAGAAAGAGGGGAAGGTTTATCCAGCATTGGAGATTATTATTTATGATGTTCAGTAATGGGTTAAAATTGAGTTTATGGAGGTCTGACAGTTTGACAGAGATTTTGACATTGAGGTAAGTGATGTAGTTGGTGCTTATGTGGATGAGTAGAGATTGTACTGTAGTTTGTGGGAGTTTCATGTTGAGAAGAAGCATAGTGGATTTGGTCCAGTTAATTAACTGGAAAGTTTGGAATATTTTTCGATTGTGTGGATAGTTTCCTGTATTGAATCTGTAGGATTTTGTAAGAAGAGTAAAATGTTGTCTGCATATAAACTGATTTTGTGTTCCATGTTTGCTGTCTGGATCCCATTAATGTTTACATTTTGTCTTATTGCTGCTGCTAATGGTTCTATTAAAATGGCGAATAGGGACAGAGAGAGTGGGACTCCTTTTCTAGTGCCTCTGTGCAGTGTGAAAAGTTGTGGTATTAGTCCATTAGTGATAACTGTGGCCTTTGGTGATATGTAGAGAATTTTTATGCACTGAATAAATGATTCCCCAAAACCTAATTTATGAAGTGTGATAAGTAGAAATTTCCAGTTAACTTTGTCAAAGGCTTTCTCTGTGTCAGGTGTTACTATTGCTGATTCTAGATTTTTATGTGATGTGTACGTAATCTATCAGGTTGAGGAGTCTATGCATGTTGGTGGCTGACTGTCGGCATTTAATGAATTCAGGCTGATGTGAATATTAAAGGAATAACTGTATTAATTCTAGTAGCTAGAGTCTTGCTTATTATTTTTGTGTCTGTGCTGTTCAGTAATAATGGATGGTAACTCGAGGGTGAAGTGGGGCCTTTGTTGGGTTTTAGGTGAAGTGAGTGCTATTCATTGAAGATGGCGGTATTCATTTCTGTCAGTAGTGTCATATTCTGTTTAATTTCGGATACTAATCTGTTAAACTGTTTATAGAATTCAGCAAGGAAACTGTCAGGATCTGGTGCTTTATTATTAGGCATAATAATAATAATAAGAGCCTGGTAATTTACAGGTGGTCTTCATTAACATACACACACAAGAAAATCATTGTTTCCAAAACTTTTGTAAATCCAGCGGAAATGTTTAGCTCGGTTGGCTTAGACAAATATTTACACACTTTACTAAAATATTGATAAATGGGACCCAATTTTGGGGATTTTTTAAAAATCAAAATCTGATACTTTTCCAAAACTTTGTCCCAGAATTGTTTTCATAATTCATTGGTCTTCATGATGCTGTTTGCTTAGGTATGTTCTCTAACAAACTCTGGGGTCTTCCAGGAACAGGTGTATTAAGGGAGTTATAGATCTCTTCTGGTTCTGTCAGTTTATCTGTGGAATTTGCTTGTTCTTCAGTTGATTTTGGTAGTTTGATATTATTTGAAAAGTAACTGATGTCTTCTGTGTCTGGATCCTCAACTGATGAGTATAGGTCTTGAAAGAGTGATCTAAATGTATTATTAATTGCCTCTGGGGTTTGTATTGTCTTTCCTGCTGAGTTCCTGCTGAGATTGTTGTTCTTTCTTTATTTCATGTTTTATTTTTAATGATGTTTGCTAGGAATTTTCTGGATTATATTCAAAGTTTTCATGCCTGAGTTTTTGTAGTAGCAATTGAGGTTTTTGTTTCTGAGGTCGTTATATTCTAGTTTGAATTACCTTAATTTCATTTCTGTGCTGATTGATGTTAGTCTCTCTAATTCCGTAATCATTTGTTCCAATTTACTTTCATTTTCAATAATATTCTTTTTCTTATGATGCATAGGATATTATTTTACCTCTGAGAAGAGCCTTCCTGTTTCCTATAGTAGCATTGGTGGGGTTTCTGGAGAATCATTTATTTCAATGAAGGATGCCCATTCTCTTTTAATGAAGCTATCAAATTCCTGACCTTTGAGTAGTTATGTGTTAAAAAGCCATCTAAAAACTGTTGAACTGTCTTCTGAGGGTGAGTTCTAAGAGATACAGGAGCATGATCACTGATTGTAATAGAGTGAATTTGTGTGATTATTATATTTAGTATCATTGAGTTACTGGTTTAAAAAGAAATCAATGTGGGAATGTGTATGGTGGGCTGGTGAGTAATATGTGTATTCCTTGGTGTTTGGGTGTTGTAGTCACCAAGTCCAAAGTCAGACAGGTATTGTATTATTGTTTCTGTGGCCTCCCAGTTCCTTGTTTTATGTGTACTAGTGGTTTTATCTAATTCTAGGTTGATGACTACGTTAAAGTCGCTGACCATTATGACTGGTGAGTCTGGGAAGTTTGTGAGATGTATGAAGAAGGTACAGAAGATCGAATGGTTGTCTGTATTTGGTCCGTATTTACTACAGTTATTGGGCTGTTGCTGATAGAGATGTTTATTATGATGTGTCTGCCTTCAGAGTCGGTGATAGTACTGTTGTGTGTGAATGTGACTTTTCATTTTATCAAGATTGCCACACCTCTTTTCTTGGTATTGTAGTGGACAGAGAAAGTTTGGCTGAATTGTAGGGTGTGTAGTTTGTGACTGTCTGGTTCTGAGAGATGTGTTTCTTGGAGTAAGCATATGTCTGCATTTAGTGTAGTAAGATACTGTAGTACTTTGCTTGTTTTTGCCTGATAGCCAATACCACAGATGTTCCAAGTAAGGAATTTGATTGATGTCATGTTTTTGGGGGATGTTTTTGGTATCTTTATCAGTTTATCAGTGGTGTACGATTGGTGTATGTTGATGCATATGTATGTGAAGGCGTACTAATAAATCAAAGTGAGCATTGCTGTGTAGACACTAGCTTACTTGTTGGTGTTAGTCAGGTCCAAAAGTATTTGGACAGTGACACACTTTTTGTAATTTTCCCTCTGTACACCACCACAGTGGATTTGAAATGAAGCAATCAAGATATGATTGAAGTGTAGGCTTTCAGCTTTAATTCAAGGGGTTTAACAAAAATATTGCATTAACCATTTAGGATGTGATGGCGGGCCAGCAGCCCATGCACCGAAGAAACACAGCTCTCCTTGCTCGACTGCCAGCGGGGTGCTGAAAGTACAGCGCCGATTCAGCACCCTCTTTGTTTTGGACAGCCGGAGTGCATGTGGCTGCAAGGCGGAGCATTTTAACACAGCATGGCTGGCGGCCACTGATTGCAGTGGCGCAAATTCACCCTCCTGGAGAAGACGGAGGGATATAAAAGGAGCCAGCGTCTTCACTAGCCACTAGCCACATGCACCCTCACCCCTTCACTCTGCCTGCACCAAACAAAAAAGTCTAATAAAGAAAAAGTCACCTTTGTTCCCAATTCTGTCTCTGGGTGTAAGTGTTCTGCCCTACCATGATCCCATGTGTCACAGTGGTGGAGAATGCAGGCATAGACACTACACCCAGCACCGATGGAGAGCATCCTACAACCGTTTCTTCAGGCGAGCCTGCAGCAGCAGGCTGTTACCCAGGACCTGGCCGGCTGCCTCCAAGCAGCCACCCAGGAACTCCTGGAGCTTCGGAAAAAAACAGCGCCACGGGCGTCCCCCTCCCGACCCCTGCCGAGAAGCACAACGCCTTCTCCTCAAGGCCCAGCTAGCCTAACACGCTCTCTCCCTCGATGATGCTGCTCGGAATGCCTGAGTTAAGAGCAAAATCCTGCTGTGCTGTGGTCTCTCCCCTACCATTGCAGCGGCAGAAATATGACCCTAAAGCCTCCCCCCGAGGCTATATGGACACTCTACTTCAGATCACGATGCAATGGCTACAGCCGGAGCGGCTTTCCGCCACCAAAGTCATGGAACGGGTGGTGATGGAGAGGTTCCTGAGGGCTCTGCCACGCAAGGAGAGGAAGGCTGTCTGCATGCAGGGAGCCCGCAACCCCTGGGAGATGCTGGAGGCCCTGGAATGGGCCATGGCGACCCTAGACATCGGCAGGGGCAAATGCAAAGAATTTCTACGGCCTCTGCTGGTACGATCCCCCAACCCGAAATTCCTTGGGGAGGGAGGACCGCACCAGGTGCAGGTCATTGAAGGAGTCCATCAGCACCCCGACCAACGACTGCCCGCTGATTACTTCCTGGTGCGTGGGGGCCTCTTATTCTACAAAACGGAGTGTAGAGAGCAACCCTGTGAGTTGCAGGTGGTCTCCCACAGCCGGACCAAAGCCATCCTGCATCTGGGTCACTCACACCCCCTGGGGGGGCACTTGGGGGCACAAAGTTTTTCTCCTCCACCCACCGCCTAACGCAGCTGCTCCACCACAACATCAAGACCCCACCGGGAGATGTGGTCCAACAGTGGGCCTACCACATCCTGGAGGCCCGCCAGAAGGCTGTCGAGGAGGAGGTCAGCCAGATGCTCCATGAGAGAATCATCGAGGAGTCCACCAGCCCATGGACCCTCAACCTCACGAAGGGTTACTGGCAGGTGGCCCTAAGCCCGGAGGCCAAGCTGAAGACCGCCTTTCCCACTGCTGCGGGCCACTGGCAGTACCAGGTCATACTGACACATTTTCTAACCTGCCTCCATACGCTGACGCCAGTGGAGAAGACGAGCCACCACACGTGTCAGCTGCCCTCTGAAACGCCTAGGAGCGGCCGCTGTCCCCTTCCCGTCTCCAGGAAGCACCACTCCTAGGCGTTTCAGAGGGCAGCAGACACGCACGTGGTGGCTCGTCTTCTCCAGCTCGCCACACTCCACCCTGCTGCAGCTCGCCACACTCCACCCTGAGACGACCTCTACCTCACTGCACTTCACTAGCCACACGCACCCTCACCCTTTTACTCTGCCTGCACCAAACAAAAAAGTCTAATAAAGAAAAAGTCACCTTTGTACCCACTCCTGTCTCTGGGTGTTAGTGTTCTGCCCTACCGTGATCTCGTGTGTCACAAGGAATTAATGCCATTTTTTGCAGAGTCCTTCCATTCTCACAAGCTCAAGAGTAATTGGACAAACTAACAATCATAAATATTATAATAATTTTTAATACTTGGATGCAAATCCTTTGCAGTCAATGACTGCCTGATGTCTGGAACCCATTTACATCACCAAATGCTGAGTTTCCTGCCCTGAGATGCTTTGCTAGGCCTTTATTGCAGCTGCCTTCAGTTGCTGCTTGTTTATGGGTCTTTATGCCCTCAGTTTTGTGAAAGTATGTGAAAAGCCTGCTCAATCGGGTTGAGGTCATTGGACATTTAAGAACATTTAATTTCTTTGTGGGTTGGGTTGCTTTCGCGGTATGTTTTGGGTGATTAACCATCTGTATTGTGAAGCGCCATCCTATCTGTTTTGAAGCATTTGACTGAATCTGAGCAGGAAGTGTAGCTCTATAAGCTTCAGAATTCATCTTGCTACTTCTATCAGCAGTCACATCATTAATCACCAGTGACCCAGCTCCATTGGCAGCCATACATGCCCATGCCATAACACTGCCTCCACCATGTTTGACAGGTGATGTGGTATGCTTTGGATCATGAGCCCTTCCTTTCCTTCTCTATACTTTACTCTTCCCATCATTCCGGTACAAGTTAATCTTGCATCAGACATGGTCAGACTATTTTTCATCTGGCTTTTCTGTTTTTGAGTGTTACCAGTGGTTTTCATCTCTGTATTTACATTCATAAAGGCATCTCTTGATTGTAGACTTTGACAATGTCAGTCATTTTTCACTCCAGTGGATTTTCCCTTCACTTCATTAGTATGGACTATTTTGTGTAGATTCATGACATATGACTTATGCACTTATACAAGACACAGTGTATATATGTTCTGCAAATTGGGGTGGGTGTGTTGCTTAGAGCCATAGTATTAGCCTTACATAACTGAGCTCCAATATAGGCAATAGATATGGTGTCAGACAAACTAGAGTAGTCTTTAAATTTAGACTACTAAAGCATATATTTATTTGCTTTGTTATGGAAAGACTGTTATGAATGGTAATAATTTTTTAATGCATATGAAGCTTTAATGATTTGTGATGGTAAAGTTCAGTTGTAAAATTATATAAATATACACTAAAAGTATAATAAATGTAATAATGCTTGACAAAATTTTTGTCTTTTCCTTACAGACTACACTGCCTGCATTCGATAATAAAACGTTCTCTGTGCGTCGAAGGTTCAGTGATTTTCTGGGTTTGTATGAGAAGCTTGCAGTCAAACACAATCTACTGGGCTGCATCATCCCACCACCGCCTCAGAAAAGTGTGGTTGGTAAGCAGTTTCACCTTAATCTGACACTCACCTCTGTAGGTACCATGCATTCACAGTTAAGTAGCTTCCTTTTGTTGAAGTAGTTTTACAGCAACCGGAAGGATGTGATGTGAGTATACGTCGCCCCTGCAAACTAACAAAAGGTATCCACCAGCCATTGTTCAGTCTCTCTGGGTCCAACTGGCATGCAGGATGAACCATGAAAGGGAGGATCTTTTTCCCTCTTAGGCTGATCATCACGTGCAAAGAGGAGGCCTAGTTTTCTCTCAGCTGAGACCACCCTGAGAAAATGGCTCACATTTCTCAATGCTGTAAAATCAATCATTGCTACCCAGTATCATTGCACATGGTTTTGTATTTTTTGTGCAAGTTTACTTTCACTTTTAACAATATGCAAAATGCTTTCAACCTCGGTAGGTGGCTGGACCTCCACGGGTTATGAAGCTAACTGAACTGCGTCAGGAAGCAAATCCATGGATGGCTAAGCCTACGAATTGCATGTATCCATGAATTTGAATCCATCAAGAATCAAGATGGTGCCGCTGATGGCTGCCTCTCTGTTTTGGCTCGCTTTTCTATGTCTCTTTTTGTATTTTAATTTTGTTTCCTGCCACTGCTTTGGTGGCTCCTACTCCAGGGAAGAGCTCATGAACATCAGAGCTACTACCCCTGTGGACCTTTTTCCGACTTTTCTGGCTTCTACCGTTGATTTACTGGCTATTTTGATCAAGGACGCTCGTAACAAAGTGAGGCTCCGCAGAAGAGGTAAACGCTCAGGTGTGCTTGTGCGTCTCCGCCGGCGAAGATTACGCACCACGCTTCCCAGGATATTCCTCTATAATGTGGAATCGTGGCTGTGTGATCTTATACCGGACTCTGCGCTCTACAGAGCGGACAGACACTCTGAGCTTTCCGGCAAAAAAAAAGGAGGTGGAATCTGTTTTTGTATCAACAGCGGCTGATGCAGCGATGTTACTGTACTGTCTCAGCATTGTTCCCCAGACCTGGAGGCCTGCATCATTAACTGCAAACCTTTCTACTCGCCCCGTGAGTTCTCCTCATTCATTCTCATCTGTGTTTACATCCCGCCGCACGGTGATGTGCGTGGGGCGCAGCGTGCACTGGCTGACGAGATACTGAGTGTGGAACAGACAAACCCGGACACCTTGGTTATTGTCCTAGGAGATTTTAACAAAGGTAATCTCTCCCGCGAACTCCCCAAATACAAACAGTTCATTAAGTGCCCGACCAGAGAGGGGAATGTACTGGACCACTGCTACAACACCATCAGCGGTGCTTATCGTGCTGTCCCTCACGCTGCACTGAGTCAGTCAGACCACATCATGGTGCACTTGATTCCGGCATACAGGCAGAAGCTAAAACTCTGCAAACCTACTGTGAGGACATCAAAGAAGTGGACTACTGAGGCTGTGGGGGAACTGCAGGAGTGTCTGGACTGTACAAACTGGGAAGTTTTCAGGTCTTTCACCAATAGTCTGGACGAGTACACGGGCACTGTGACGTCCTACATTAACTTTTGTGAGGACAGTGACATTCCATCACGCACCAGGGTGAGTTACAACAATGATAAACCCTGGTTCACAGCTAAACTCAGACAGCTGAGGTCAGAGAAAGAGGCTGCATTCAGTAGTGGGGACAAAGACAAATACAAAGAGGCCAAGTACAGATTTAGCAAGGAGGTGAGAAGAGCTAAATCAGAGCATGGTGAGAGAATGGAACAGAAACTCTCAGCCAATGACTCTGCCTCTGTCTGGAAAGGGCTTAAGGCAATCACCAACTTCAAGCCTAGAGCCCACCACTCTGTGAACGACCTGTGCTTGGCCAACAGCCTGAACGAATTTTACTGCCGCTTTGAAAGACAATGGGACATACCTGATATACTCCCCCCCAAAGCCCCTCCGCCCCCCGCGTTGCAAGCTGCGTTTACATGGACACTAATAATCCGATCATAATTGGACTAGAAGCACAATCAGATTTAAAAAGTCACATGTAAACGCGTCAATTGGAATGAATTGGCCAAAACCGATTAAAATTTCATTCGGATCGTAAGGGGTGGTTTAAACTTTTTCTAATCCGATGGAGAGGACATGTAAACACTTCATCGGATTGGAAATGAAACCAGATAGTTCTGCGCATATGCAATGATGTACAAATCACGTAATGACGTATGACGTATGACGCATAGCCTCACCAGGTGACATGTTCCCCTCCACCATTGAGCATAGTGTCATAAATGACTGTCGTGTCATCCTAAAATTCTCCTTCCACTCCTCGTCTGTGAAGTTGTGCAAGACGACGTTGTCCCACCAGTCCTTGCTTCGGACCCTCATCCACAGACGCCTTGTTCTGGGCTCGGGAAGGGGCTTAATTGCTTGATAAATACACGCAGTGCCGCACAAAACATCACGCGCTCATCGTCTTCTAATTAGCAGCTGAAATAGGCAAATGTTAAGTCTGCTTTTTAAAACGAAAAAAAGAAGCAATGGTGAGAGAGTGGCTGCTAGTATCTGCATGTTGGAACGGTGGGAAACATGTATTCGTGCACTGTGCGCATGTCAGAAGATCAAATCCGATTCTGTCATGTAAACACGCATATCAGCCCGATTACTTTATTCAGCGTTCTTGTAAACACTGCGATCGGATTAATCAATCTGATTGATTTCATTCCGATTGAAACAAAAAGTGTCCATGTAAACGTGACTAGTGTCGCCCTCTCCCTCACCACTCACACCTCTCTCCATCAAAGAGGGAGATGTGAATAGACTGTTTAAACGAATGAACCACCGCAAAGCCGCGGGCCCGGACGCTGTCTCCCCCTCCATCCTGAAGCACTGTGCCAACCAGCTGTCTCCGGTGTTCACTAACATTTTTAACACCTCACTGGAGACTTGCCATGTGCCAGCCTTCTTTAAAACTTCACAGATTATTCCAGTCCCTAAAAAGGTGAGGATCACAGGACTTAATGATTACAGACTCGTTGCCCTGACTTCTGTGGTCATGAAGTCTTTTGAGCGCCTCGTCTTGTCCCACCTCAAGGACATTACAGACCCTCTTCTGGATCCCATGCAGTTTGCCTACAGAGCCAACAGATCTGTAGACGACGCTGTAAACATGGCCCTCCACTTCATCCTCCAGCATCTGGACTCCCCAGGATCCTATGCCAGGTTACTGTTTGTGGACTTCAGCTCTACCTTCAACACTATCGTCCCATCTCTGCTCTGAGACAAGCTCTCTAAGCTGAACGTGCCGGACTCATTGTGCAGGTGGATCACAGACTTTCTGACAGACAGACGGCAGTTTGTGAGGCTGGGGAGTCACCAGTCTGTCAAACTTCTGAAGTTTGCAGATGACACCATCCTCATCGGCCTCATCTCTGATGGAGATGAGTCGGCCTACAGAAGGGAGATGGACCATCTGGTGTCATGGTGTCATGGTGTCATTGAGCTCCAGGTTGTTCATGCTGATGAACAACCTGGAGCTCAATGGTCTCAAGACAGCGGAGATGATATTGGATTTCAGGAAGGACCCAGCCCCCCCACCCACCCGTCATCCTTCGTGACACTCCAGTGACCTCTGTTGAGTCCTTCTGCTTCCTGGGTACCACCATCACCCAGGAGCTTAAGTGGGAGCAGAACATCAGCTCCCTCACCAAGAAGGCTCAGCAGAGGCTGTACTTCTTGTGGCAGCTTAAGAAGTTCCACCTCCCCCTGAAGATGATGGTCAACTTCTACACTGCCATTATCGAATCTATTCTCACTTCCTCCATCACAGTCTGGTTTGCTGCTGCCACGGCC
This sequence comes from Pangasianodon hypophthalmus, assembly GCF_027358585.1. Classification (NCBI taxonomy): domain Eukaryota; kingdom Metazoa; phylum Chordata; class Actinopteri; order Siluriformes; family Pangasiidae; genus Pangasianodon; species Pangasianodon hypophthalmus. The sequence goes on from NC_069734.1 coordinate 13,844,637, forward strand.
AGGGACAAGGCCAAGCTGCAGCGCGTCATTCACTCCGCTGAGAAGGTGATCAGCTGCAGCCTCCCATCACTCCAGGACTTGTACATCTCCAGGACCCGGAGACGTGCAGCCAGGATTGCAGCCGACCCCTCTCACCCCGGACATGTACTCTTCCAGCCACTCCCCTCTGGCAAGAGGCTCCGGTCCATCAGGACCAGGACCTCACGCCACAAGAACAGCTTCTTCCCCGCTGCAGTCAGCCTGCTGAACGGTGCCCCAATTCCCCTCAGGTGACCCCCCCCCCCCAACCTACTGACAGTCACTCTCCCCTCTGAAGCTGCAACTTTTCTATCTACCATGTACACTCACTTTTTCTGTACATAACTATTTATATTTTTGATTTAATATATTCTATCTGCTGCTGTTTACATATTTCATATTTATGTATAGCATGTTCATCTTGCACCATGGTCTCTGCACTTTAGTATTGTTTTACCCTTGTTATTGTGTTGCATTTTTGTATTCTTCATTTCATCTCCCCCTTGACTTTATATCTTTGATTCTGTGTTCAGGGATTCCCCTTGACTTGATATCTTTGATTCTGTGTTTGCACCTGACATCAAGACAAATTCCTAGTACTGTAGAGTGTCCTTTACTGTACCTGGCAATAAATTGTTTCTGATTCTGATTCTGAAGACAAACTCAAACGCCTACAGCAGAATCAACTTTTCCAAAGGCTGCATTGGGTCTCATTCAGAGCGCTTAAACACGCTTCAAATGCTCAAGCTGCATTCTTCTCAGGATTGTAACAAACTGAGCAACTCCAAGTAAGACTGTACATCTGGGCATAGATGGGATAAATAGTGTTTACTATTATTTCTTTCAAAGTTTACTGTATTGAGTAATTTGAAGCTTCAAACTGTTTTTTAAAATCAGCATTCAGCAAGTCTCTCTTCTTCTCTCTTTGATATTGCCCTCTTATCTTTGCATGCCACTCTGTGCTTACTAACACTGTCACTAAGTCAGTGACCTCCGTAAATGTCAAGAAGAAATAAGATCCAAACTACATAACATTATTCCCAGTAACGTTAATGCGCTTTGGAACTTTTTTGTGATCAGAAATTTTTTTATAGCTTCTATGACTGGCCATCCATCACATGTGGAGTCATTAAAATCCCCGCCGTATTTCTCTCCCTATGGTTCTCTTTGATTCACATACCAGGAGACGTGGACAGGTATGTCATATGGGTCGTGGTTGTTCATTTTCATATGCTCCACACACACAGATGCTCTCTTTCTCCTCCTCTGTCTCTTCTGTCTCTCTCTCTCTCTCCCTCTCTCTCTCTCTCTCACATACACACACACACAAACACACACACCTTTCATTTATCCCTCTCTCACACACTCTTTGTCTGTCTTTATATAGAATTAGGTTTATAGTTAAGTAGGTGATCGGTGTATCTTCTTTTCTATGTATTTCAATAAATACAACTATGTTCTATAGTATATATTATATAGCTATATTATTGAATATTTTATTGCCTTGTTGTGGTTATTATTTTGAACGAAGCTTTCAGAAACCAAGTCAGCAATTATTATTGTTCTCAACTAAAACTGAGGTTTTATTAATTTTGACTTATTTGAAAGTTTGTAATTTTAAATTTTAATTAAAATTCTAAACTACAAAAGGGGATAGTCTGTGAGACCTAATGAGACATAATGCTGGTATGTAGCTTGCATGTAGCTTTTGCTTCCAGTATAAACAGACATTTTTCTCAAACACCTCACTTGGCATTTTGTTTTAATGCTGATATTTTTGTGTCATGTGTGTATCATGTGTGCTGATGTTATATTCACATCGCAGTGACATAAGCCCCACCTTTCCCCCATCAGGGATGCCACTGATTTTTCAAAGAAAACAGCAGCAATTTTTTGGCTCAAAGCAAAAAAGGGGGGAAAAGGTCAGGGCCGCTCAAGTTTTTCCACATCAGCCTTGGCAAACCATGTGTTTATGGACCTTTGTGCACAATGGCATTGTCATACCAGAACAGGTTTGCACCTTTTAGTTCTGTGAAGGGAAATCTTAATGCTACAGCATACAAAGACATTTTAGACAATTGTGTGCTTCCATCTTTGAGGCACACATATGGGTATGGTGTCCCCATACTTTTGGCCATATACTACTGTGACACTTGCTCTGAGTCAGGACGAGAATGAGGACACAGGAGGCAAGCTTGGAACAACTCAAAAAAAAAGGCCCTTTTATTGGCTGTTCAGACTTAACTCGCTTTTCAGCGGTTTTATTTTAAGTGTGCCACACGCAGCTCAGTGTAGCACAGCTCTCACTCAGCTCTCTCTCCCAAGGCACTTGTCTCTCCCCTCTGTAAATGTAAAAGATGGTCCACAACAGAGTCTAGCTTTTATTTGAGTGAAAGCCTGCTGGCATCTCTCCATCCACCGGATCTGGCGCCCCCTTTTTGGTAAGATCAGTCAGCAGTGGCATCCGAATAATTAGGAACAAACCTACAATAATAGCCAGCCAGCCCCAGAACCTGTCTCACCTACCCTTTTTGGGGTTGGGTCTTGGGCAGGCTACAGTCGCTGCTATCTTATCAATTTGGGGATGCACCTGCAGTGGCCCAAGTGGAAACCCTGATACTATACTTCCACCCATCCAATTGCACACTTCTTTGGCACAATTCAATTAAATTTTTTGTATAACGCTTTTAACAATGGACATTGCCACCAAAATATGTTGGAAATTAGCTGTTTAGGTTAATCTCCTTTATTCTCCACCAAAATATAAAGGAAATTAGCAGATCACCTCAGAGGGGAAATTTTGCAAACTTAATATTTTAATGGCTGAACAGCCATTTGTCCAGCGATAAGTTGAATTAGTGTATTTAATAATTGTGCATGGGATATTACCTCAGTGGCCACTGGCAATAATATCCTAAATATATTTCTTTTTCTCTAGGTCATTTGGCCTACTAAAAGAAAAGTGGAAAGCAAGAGAAAGGAATGATAATGACAGTGATCAAAAAAGAAAGAAAGAAAAATAACTCTCGATGATAACAATGGGGTTTCCCTATAATGATGTGAGTGTACTTCTATACACTAATGTAAGTTGATTTAAGTGTGTCTAGGTTTATCTAATGTGAGAAGCAGTACCTATCAGGAAGACAGTTGAATTTTTCTATGGTGGTTGGTTTAAATGTATGTTAGTGTGGTGTAGTGTATGGACAGTCTGAGCCATGTAAGTATGTTTTAGCTATCTCCCTTTTCTTGTCTGTTTCTTGGTCTGGTTTCAATGGGCCTAGTCGATGGTCAGCTCACTGCGTCCTTGGCTGGGATGAGAGCTTGTCCACATTCTCATGGGAGTTAGTCCAGTGTGGCAGTTCTGGCATGTCCTCCTGTTCCTTGGAGGATTCATTTCTTTCAAGGAACTCCTTCAGTAGCTGGATCAGTTCTTGTGAGTCAGCTGAGGGTGGAGTGTCTTCTTCTCATGCATACTCAGTGCTTTGCCTCTCAGCAGTACAAAGATGGGTTTCTTGAGAAGTTTGGCTGATCCCATGACTTTTTCCAGTGTTTTGTTTGGTTCTTGGGTTTGGCACTGGCATGGGGGTACCATTCTTTGCTGGTTATGGGTTCTCTCTATTCTTTATGGAGGAATCTGGCATTGTTATGGCAATGGGTATCTTCCAGTGCCAGGCTTGGATTTTGGGTAATCGAGACATGGATGTTTTGTCACCTTTTCTTGAGGCCATCTTTTGTTTGTTATAGGCCTTCTGGGTTAGGTCTTGTAGCTGTTGGATCATCATTGTGCGAGGGCAGGCCATAACACCTAGGTGATGGCTTTCTCCAGGATGCAGATTTCTTAGGAAGAGGGTTTTAAAGTTCATGTCCTCTTCAAGTTCAGGTTCATTATGTGCCCCAAGGTAGGCTCATTGGAGCTGGTTATAGTAGGCTTGGGGATTCTCCCGCTGACCCTGTTTGGTTTCCAGGGCGGCTAACAGTCCATGTTCAGACTTAGCCTGTTTAATCAGGCCTGATGGAGTAGGTGATAGTTAGAATTTGTGTGAACAGGCTGATGATCTAGGAAGCTTCGCACCTCAGGACTGGATATTGTCCTTAGTAGAAAGCGCCTGTCTCGGCTGGTCACCTGAGGCCTCATTTCCAGGTGGAAGTCAGTGCCTTGCAGGTAGCCCTGTACATCGTAGCCTCTGGCAGCATTCTGGGTGAACCTGTTAATGTTTCTGGCCAGATGGTCAAGGTCTTTCAGGGCCAGGCAATGTACAGCTTTGAGGTCTGTGTGGATGGGTGCCTTTCTTCTGTTGGCAGTGACGAATTCTTCTGTGAGGGCCAGTGAGGTTCTGGGTTGTTCCCCCTCGCTTCTTATGTCTTGTATAGGCCTGAAAATGGGGGACCCTGCTCTGCTTGACAGTGGGGATGCTAGCAGACGTCTCACCCTTCTTGGCTCTGGTTGCAGCTTGTAGGCATGCTTGAGCTCCGCTTTGACTGTGTCGACCTCTTCTCTGGTGCAGTCAAGCTGCTGGATCAGACTTTCAATTTCATCTCTGGACTTCTCCAGATGGCCTGTCTTTGACGTCAGACTTGGCTTTCTCCAGTAGATGCTCAACATATTGGAGTTTGTCCGCAACGTCCTTCTGGGCAGCCTTCTCCTCTTCATTCTGAGTAGCTGCCAAGGTTTCTTGGAGCTTTGCAATTTCCTTCTTTGTCACTTACTCCACTTTATTTGACCTTTTGACTAGGTCCTTGGCTTTCTCTTCCAGCTTATCTATGCATCTTTGGGTATGTGTCATCTCCTCTTGCATGTGGGTGACATGCTTGTCGCTTAGTTTCAGCTAGGCTATAAGGATGTGGCTTAGGGAGCCAGTAATTTTGGCTAGTTCCTGGTCGCTGTAGCTCTGTCTTGGATCGTGTGTCAGGAGTCTTCTTAGAATTACAATTATTAGTAATAGTACTAATTCGAAGGCCTTGAGTGTGAGGCGGTTCGTCACAATGCTCAGCCATGCCTCCCAGTGGGCGATGTGGTCTGTGGTCTGAGGCATGTTGGCACACTGTGGGGGAAAGAGAATGACACAGATTTTTAAAGTGTATTGGAACCTAGGTGTAGTGGGACAGCTAAGTGATGTTTCGGTGATTGTGATTGTGAACCTCTAGTGGAGTGTATTGATGACTTGTGGTCTTGCTGAGGGAGAATAACTAGTGGGCTGGAGTCTTTCTTCTTGCAACACAAGTCAAAACAAACAAAAGAGAAAATTAAAAAGCAACAAATTTCTCAATGAAAGAAGAACTTTTCCTGTTCAATAAGAGAAGACAAAAGAAAAAAAAACAGATTTAGGGTAAATAAAGGATGTTATGATTAAACTTTACAGTGATTTTCATGGGACTCTCTTCTTCCATTTTTTTTAGAGTCTGTTGATGGTTCCCACAGGCTTGGTCTCTAAAATGGGACAGGAGAGACAGAAGAAGGCAGGAAAGGACAGAAATGACCTGAGTATGATTAAGGGAGACTGGCTCAACTGACAAGTGGATCAAGTCCACGAATAGGCCCTGCTGCCATTATGCTTAACTATGAGTACTGAATCGCTTACAGTTGATGTACAACTATATATGGAAAATAAGCTTAAAGTGAAAGAGAGTTGTCTGTGGTTTACTGTAAAAATCGTAGTAAGGGATAGTACTGTCTCCTATTGTGGGGCCTTAGGCATTCCTATCTAAGTGGAACTTGCCAAACAAGGACACAAGGGTGTCAAAATGCCTTAAAGGTGAAATAAAGAATGTGTGACTTTAACGTGATGGAGAGTTATCTACACTCCAGTATTTTCAGTTAAACTTAATAGCTTGAATAAATTAAAATTTCACACAATAAGTAATTGTTGTAGTTGTTGTAATTGTGTTGTTCACAAGATAGCTGAAATTAGGCAGGTGGTTATTCAGTCGGCTTTTCAGTGCCTATGAGCGAGGATTTGTTGTTTTATGGTTTTCTTGCTGTACATTCACTTTAAAATCCTACAGTAGCTTTACAGAAATAAATACATTTAGGATATAAATTGTATATTTATATTGTATATTTATATCCTAAATGTGTATAATGGGCAAGCCAGAGGCAATGGTGGCAAGGAACCAGACTCAAAAGGGAACCCATCCTCATCTAGGTGACAATAGTTTATAAATTTAAAAAAATAGTTTATAAGTGCAATTATAAATAAATTCCTTCTATAACTGTGTACTACATGGACAAATAGTGCAACTGTGTAACCAGGAAATTTATTACAGTTTTCACATGAAGTCTATTTTGTTGAACCTATCTGCTGTCTACTGATGGAGAGCTGAGTGCAAAACTGCTCGTGGCAACCGCAGCCCCAGAGCCACCACAGCAATTGCACTCCCAAGCCATCACAGTACAACTAACCATATGAACTGCAGTCCAAAGCCATCTCCACAGTCCCCAAGTGGCACCATCCCCAGCAATCCCAATGATCTTCGGGCCGTCCATGTGGGGCCACCCCCAGCAGCAGTGAGCAATCTCCAACCGATGAGAAATCCAAGTAGGGTATCAGGATGGACCAGGCAGGTCTGGAGAGCAGAAGGGGTCAGGATCACTGGTATTCCAGGAGTAGCATTTGTAGCTTGACAGAGAGAAAGACAAGGAGAGAGAGATTGAACACTCAGGACAGCCCACAAATGCTGAATGTGCCGCTGCCAATCATTACTATAGATAATGATATCATCAAGATTGGCAGCGGCATATGCGTTGTGTGGACGCAGGATTCTGTCTGTGAGTTGCTGGAACATCCAAACAACCCAAAAGGAAAGGTCACAAATTGATGTAACCCAAATGGAGTTGATTTCAGTTGTGCGCACTAAAACCACAGGACTTAAACAGTCACTTTGGGACTCCTTGAGCTCATCCCAAACCACCTATTTTTTTGCTTGGGTAAACCTTAGGGGCAGCTGTGTACCACCACCCCGTGGCCATTTCTATGTGGTGCTCTATGAGATTAGTGTGACCGGGTAGAGGTGAGAACACGGAAAACTCTGCCTGCAACTTGGCAACCTCCATGATTTGTGACATTTTTAGAAGTACCTCTGGCCCTAGCTCCTCCATCTCCAGAACAATCCTCAACAAAGCCACGGGGACCACCTCTCTCCATGGTTTAAGGAGGTTGAGGTGGTATATCTGCCATGCCCCACCTCATAGTCGATGTCCCCAACTTGCCATGTGACCTCAAAGGGCCCTTACCACTTGGCAAGTAATATAGAGCTCGACGTGGGTAGGAAAACTAGCACGTCAAGCTCTAAATTACTTGCAGGGATTGACGTTCTTGCACCTGATGCAGATTCTCCTGTGTTATGTGACTTAAGGTGTGGAGTTTTGCTCTCAGGTCAAGAATGTACTGAATTTAATTTTTGCTGTTAGAAGGTGCCTTCTCCCAGTTTTCCCTAATGACGTCTAAGACGCCATAAGGCACAAGCCTTAAGCCCATACAACAATTCATATGGGGAAAACAAACATTTCCCTTACTAATATCTGACACCCTGGCCAATTTGTCCCCAGGATTAGGGGATGGGTGAGGCAAGGACTCACCACTCACCACCAGCCTCCACTATGTGTTTTTGCCCACAGAATTTGACGATGAAAGGCACCAGTGGATATTCATGAACATCCCCATGCACACATCTCACCTTCACGACACATGCATGCCAGACGTGCATGCCCCAAGGCCTCACCATGAACAAGGTGTTGGTGAATTGAGGTTTGGTTACAGCCTGAATCCACTGAGGTGTGATATGTACCCCCTTGGACACTCACCGGTATGTGGTACATCCCAGCTTGATCGGGGGAGGTCTGTGGCGCATCAGGGATCTGGACCAATGCGCCCACCTCCATCACGTGCATGGCATTGGTCCTGGAAATGCCCGGGTTCCCCACAACACCAGCAGACCAGCCCAGGCCTGTGGTTCCAGAGTCACTAACCTGAGCAGAAGAAGAGACAGACACAGGGGGAGATTGAGGCGGCAGGAAAACACGGGATTGTGGAAATGGTTTGGGGGAATTGGCCCCCATTTCCATGGTGCAGGGATGGGTGTGGTGCGGGGAGTGCAAGAGCAAGAGAGCGAGAGAGGTAGGAGGAGAAGGGAGGGGCTTGTCTGCCCCCAGACTCACCACCAAGTGGTCTTCAGCCAGCTGGACCGCCTCATCCAGTGACACCAGTCAGTGACACTGGACACATTCTGCCATCTCCTCTGGTATTTGGGCGATGAACTGCTCCAGTACCACAATGTTGACGAGTCCTTCAGTGCCATGTCCTCTGCCAGCAGCCACCTTCGAGCAGAGTCCTGGAGCTTTTGGGCGAAAGCAAACACCCAAAAGCATCTGAAAAGGCTGATCTCGCTGGCAAAAAGGCTGATCTGGCTGTAGGGCAGCAAACAGAAGCACTGACGATGCTGTTTGGGGGTGCAGCTGACCTGTTGCCATATCACCTGCTGCAGGTCCGGATACTCCAGCTGGTTTGCCACCAGAAGCTGTTGGGCCACGAGCTGGGCTTCCCCGGAGAGGAGTGGCGACACGCAGACCACCCCATGCCGCAGCTGCACACTTGAACAGATCCAGGAATGCTTCCGGATCATCTTGTGGCTCCATCTTGGAGAGCGTGACGTGGGCTGGGCTGGAGGTGTTCGCTGGGGCCACTGCTGGAGTACCCACTGGCTGTACCATGCTCCGGACACCTGCCGGTCCTCTGCTTGGGCTTGGAGCAGGGTCTGGAAGCGCTGCTCCCACTCCATCTGCAGCTCGAGGAGGGCCTAATGTTGGGTTTCGTGGATGCCGACGAGGTGTAACAAATTGAGCGAGTTGTGGCTCAACAGTTAACCAGCGAATTCAAGACACTGTTAAGGTGCTGCTCAGAGAGACATTATATTTCTCACAGGTGCTCAGAAACAAACAATTCAATGACAGCAACAAAAATATACAATTTGAGCTCTTTAAACAACCTGCTCAAACATGCCTCAAATCCCTCAAAAAAGTCCCCCCCCCCCCCCCCCCAAAAAAAAATACACCCAAAGAGTCCCAGCAACAAAGACAGTCTTTAACACAGTCCAGCTATTCACTTATTTCCTCTGTCTATTATTTCAAACAAAAAAACAGGCCCAAGCAAAAATGTATATATAAGCGCAAAAAAAAAAAGGAATCAGTTTCTCCAAGTTATCCTCTTCTCTCACAATAATCCCCAGAAGTGGAAAAGGATGTCCGCAGGTACTATATTCCTAGCAAGTTAGAGAGGCAATTTGCTTCATGTAACTGGCTGCAGGTCCCACACAGATAAACCTCCAATTTTTTTCCATGGAAGAGCACACCAATATGGCTTCTCCACATGTTTACTCACTCACTTCCTAACACACTTAAAAGCCCTTTTCTACACACTACCACAATAAAAGTCTTGACACACGTACATAGAAAAGAGCAAGTCATCACATAACCCCAGCTATCAGTCAAGGATTTATGTTTAGACCACCCCGCAGTACTACATCAACACTTTAATCAAAAACTGGCACACTGGGGTGTACAGATGTGTGTGTGGCTGTGTGTGATTTAAAGGAAAACAAAAAAACCTAACATGTTTGTGGCTGTGTCACAGAAAGACCTGATAATCTCAGCTAAGGGCCAGGACTCCATGATGGCGAATCTATCTCACTGTCTCCCAGGCACCAATGTGACACTTGCTCTGGGTCAGGACATGAATGAGGACACGGGAGTCAGGCTTGGAACAACTCAAAAAAAAAGGCCCTTTTATTAGCCGTTCAGACTTCCCTCGCTTTTCAGCAGTTTTATTTTAAATGAAGCACACACACAGCTCAGCATAGCACAGCTCTCACTCAGCTCTCTCTCTCCCAAAGTGCTCGTCTCTCCCCTCTTTATCCTCGTCACCCCTCACTGAAAGATAGAACAGTCATTAACACAATTTCCTGCAGGTGTGCCCTCCTTACCTCTCACCTTCTCTGGCTCCACCCTCGATTCACAAACTGGCACTTGCCACACCCGAATGGCAATTTCTCAGGATTTGGCCATGCCATTATTCTAAATTGTACAGTAGGAAAGCATGAGAGAGATACCAAGAGCACCTCATTAGTTGCTTTTTAAAATATCTGTTTTGCAGAAAACAATTTAATATTCTTATGTTTGTTGAGATCAGGAATAATAAAGTGCTATATATAATAAAAACTATTATAATAATATATAAAATGGTACTTACTACCTGGGACAAAAATTGTGTTACATAATGTTATCACCATTGTTATTGACTAACAGAAACATTAGTAGCTACACTATTATTGGATTGGTTGTTGTGAAACAGACTGAACGATGGCCAACATTTCACAAAGTTCTTACAGTACCTTGTAAGGGAGAAACTCTATAAACACTATTCCTTTGCATGAAATACCTGAAATACATGAAATACCTTAATCAATTCTGAACCAGAAGTTTTATTCTGGAAAATAGTTGCACAGATTTCATCAATGAAAACATTTTTGGACTGCTATACTACTCCATTCAACTGTGTTCTGCCCTACCAACTATAGCTCATAAAAGTTCTGTTATTAACCCAGGATGATGTACCTACTCATACTAATCAGTACTACACCAGGGGTGATCAAAGCATGAATAGAACAAGTTCTAAATTTGTGCTAAAGAATCAGCAGAGCACACAAGATATTTGGACATATTGATACAGGCAGGTCCATGAATATTTGAAAATTCATAAAGGTTTTTTTTCCTTAATTTTAGCTGTCTACTGAGTTGAAATAAATAATGAATTTATTTCAGCTTTAATTTGAGTGTATTTACTTAAAAATCAGGTGTACGGTGTAGGAATTACAGCACTTTTTATCTAAGCTATAAGCAGATAATAGGTCTAGAGTTGATTTCAGTTGTGGCATTTGTACTTGTAATCTGTTGCTGTTAACTCTCAGTATGAAGTCCAGAGAGCTGTCACTGCCAGTGACTCAAACCATCATTAGAATGAAAAATCAAAACAAGCCCATCAGAGAGCAAAAACATTGTGTGGCCAAATCAATTACTTGGTTGAGATTAGAGTTAGAGATTAGAGTTTGCCAAAAAATCTGTTAACAAAAAGCCTGTAACAACAGTTCTGGAACAACACCATATGAACAAATGAGACAAAGATCAACTTGCACCAGAATGATAAGAAGAGAAGAGTATGGAAAAGGTAATGCTTTCATGATTTGAAGCATACCACCTCATCTTATGGCATGGGCATGTATGGCTGCCAGTGGAACTGGTTCCCTTGTATTTATTGAGGATGTGCCTGTTGACAAAACCATCAGGGTGAATTTTGAAGTATATAAGGCTATATTATCTGCTCAGATTCATCCAGCACTTCACACTGCAGATGGACAATGACCTGAAGAATACTTTTTAAAGCAACCCTAGACATTTTTAAGGCAAAGAAGTGGAATGTTCTGCAATGGCAAGGTCACTCACCTGACCACTTAAACATTGATTTCAAAAAGCAAAATGCCCCAAGAACTAGCAGGAACTGAAGATAGCTGCAGTAAAGGTCTGGCAGAGCACCTTAAAAAGATGAAAGCTCCAAATGTTGCAACAGAATTCTGAAGACGCCCTATCATCCAGAGAGCTCAAGTTCAAATCCCGAAAATATATATATATAAACGATTGCAGGTTAAGCTGTTCAAAAGTTATGAGCAGTTTTACTATGAGAGATTTAGACAAAACTTCTGAGAGTCCCTTAAGACTACTCATCTACAGAGTTTGGTCAAAATATTTCACACCATCGCTGCCATATGCCCTCACTTTCTGTACGGTGACTTCACTGTTAAATTCATTTGAGTGTTATGGATGAACCATCCATCAACCATGAAATTTGGAAAAGAGCATCGGGAGACCAGCTTTTGTTCAGGTTTTGTTCAACCAATTTCATGGTTATTTGACAAAATTTGTAGTAAAAGAAGAAAAAAAGTTTGGTTTTTTTTTATTCAAATTGGCCAACTTCCTGTTTGAGAAATCACAAATTTCCTAGATCTATAACACTCAGAGATCTATACCTTCAAGGGAATCAAAAGAAACAAGAATCTTGATTTGATGCTGAGCAGTTCAAAAGTTATGAGCAGCACAAATTTGCAAATTATAGCAGCTTCTAGAGGTGAATTTAGACAAAACATCTTGGAGACCTTTATGATGAGGTTGTCTACAAAGATTCGGTTATCTACAAAGTTTGGTGAAAAGACGTCAAATGTTTGCTGTTTGGTGGCTTCGCCATCAAATTTGCTTACGTGTCATGGATGAACTGTCCCATATATCAAAAATCTGACAAACTTTTTTTTTTTTTGGAATAGTCTCACAATTCAAATTTGGTGAGGATTGGACAAAGTTTGTAGAGAAGAAGTCAAAAAATCTGTTTTTGAAAAAAAATTAAAATAGCAGGAAATCCAATATGGCAGAAATTGACATCATGCTCGACTTGACCCAAAGAATCAGAGTGAAAGTGGAATTATGTTCCACTGACATTGTGTTGTGGAGTTAGTATTCTAATCCAGATTTGCACTGTAGGTGGCTCTAGAGGGCTTGAGTGGTGTACAGCAAAATTGCTGTGAAGGTAGCTGAAACTGTCCTCTATCACTGTGCCAAATTTCATAAAAAGCATATGAAGCATTCTATGGGCTGCCATAGACTCCCATGTGGAAGTATTATAAGAAGAAGAAAACATACAAACCATAATAATGACATTGTGTTACACCCCTAATATATAATGTACTTTGTGTGTGATTGATGATGGCAGGTATCTCCAGAAGGTGGTATCTCACTCAGTACTGCGGCAAGACTGTAATGTTCAAGAGTTTCTGGCGAGAGAAGAGGTAGTCTCAATTTCAGTCCAGTCTGACCAATCCCATCTATTTTCTCAGAAGAAAATTATTTATCTATCAATGTGTGTGTGCATCAGTTGCCCCGAACACTCAGGCTCTAAGAGGATCTGGTTTCCTCAAGATGATAAACAAAGCATCAGATTTATATATTATGCATTTTAAAGAAAATGCATAATATTTAAATCTGGTACTCTGTTGGGGTAAATCTGTGGTAAATGAAACACATCTCTGTCTCTGTTTAGAGCTGTGTAGTAACACTGCCATGTTTGCTAAGAGTGTGGTGATGTTGGGCAGTTCAGAGGATAACTCTGCGCTGTCTTGTGTACTCTTTGACCTAGCCAAGGTGGAGGATAAACTGCAGCAGCTACATCAGGAACAGGCCTTCAGTGACTTCTTCATCATTACCCAGCTACTTGCAGATTATGTGCGATTGCTAGGAGCTGTGCAGGTTAAAAAAAAATTTAAAAAACACTCATTTTGCATCTGTTTCCATTTAGGGGTTCCTATTTTCCTGGAAAAGCCTTGTTTCTTAGAAATCTTTTAGGTGTCTTTTAGAAGGTTAGTATGATTGAGAAACCTTTGAGAATAATTTAGAATTAAAAAACAGAAACAAAAAATTTAGAAATTTAGAAATATTAGAATGTAATAAAATCACTGAACATCCTTCAGAGTTCAGTACTTAAACAGATGAGGGAAATTGCTTGGATTTGAATACTATCTAAACTCCCAACAAGGATGATCAATTCCAGTGGAGGCATGCAAGCAGAAATGAAGTTCACAGGACAAAGATTGCAAGTAATGGGCTGATGTTTAAATATAAATAAAATGTAAAATAAAATTTTATATATGTATTTCTGTAATGGGGCATGGTGGCTTAGTGGTTAGCACGGTTGTCTCGCACCTCCAGGGTTGGGGGTTCGATTGCTACCTCTGCCCTGTGCATGGAGTTTGCATGTTCTCTCTGTGCTTTGGGGGTTTCCTCTGGGCACTCCAGTTTCCTCCCCCAGTCCAAAAACATGCATTGTAGGGTGATTGGCTCTAAATTGTCCTGAGTGTGTGATTGTGCCCAGGCTATTCCAGAACCCTGTGTAGGATAAGTGGTACAGAGAATGGATGGATGGATTTCTGTAATGTGTGACAATGCCCATTGTTAAAAGCACTACATAAATATAATGTATGTGAAATCTATTGTTTTCCTTTAGCTCACACTTACAAGGTTAAAGTTAAACTTCAAACTTGAAGAAAGTTAAACACAAAGATAAACTTGATCTGAAGCTGAATTAAATGCTATGAAGCACAAATTCCTTTTTTTTTTTACCATGGGTCTGTTTTTCTTTTGTTTGTTAAAAATAAAAAATATTCGTAACAGTGTACACTCACTGTCCACTTTATTAGGAACACCTGCACATTTATTCAGCTATCTAATCAGCCAATCATGTGCAATGAAAGTGCAATGAAAATCATTCAGATACAGGTCAAAAGCATCAGTCAATTTTTGATGTGAACATTACCTGGTGCTCTTGACCTGTATCTTCATGATTCTCAGTGAGTGTGATCTCTGTGACTTTGATCATGATCCAGCCAGCCAAGAACAGGAATCTGAGGCTATAGTGGGCACAGGGTCACCCAAACTGGAGAATTGAAGACAAAAAAAAATCACTTGGTCTTTTTCCAGTCTTCAGCTGTCCAGTTTCTGACAGTCTGATAGCCTCAGATTCTTGTTCTTGGCTGACAGGAGTGGAACCTGATGTGGTCTTCTGCTGTTGTAGCCCACCCCCTCAAGGTTTGATGTGCTGTAGATAAACTACAGCAGGCTAAAGAAGAAATTGCAGACGTCAGCACAACCACACAGCTATTACATACATTTATTATACTGCTGTACTCTTCTACACAAGCGTCATGAAATCATGTAACAGTGCACTCAAACCCATCATAAAAGCTAGTTAACTCGAGATGAAGCTATTAAGCACAAATAAACAGTATACACACACACACAAAATAAGCTTCATGTAACATTTAACGCTGCCCACTTAGATTTTAGCTAATTTGCATAATATGCAAAACCTGCTTTTGAGAACTCGTCCTAGGATATTTGTCCTGTCTTCACAATTTTGGTGTCCAACTACTCAGCAGTGTGACCTTCAATAATTATGAAAAACAAACAGCTGTAACTTATGATTGCTTGAACGGTTTTAAATGAAACTTGACAGGCATATACAGGACAAGATTCTGAGGACAAGGGTTGGGGTGTGGTCATTCATAGGGGTGGGGATAAGAAAAGATAACTTTCTCAGGAGCTGCAAGTCCCATCGAGCTGAAATTTGGTATGCTGCATCTATGTGCTAATCTCTAAGTGTTTTTTCTGATGATGAGCATTGGCCAATCAGATTTCAGCAGTCATGTGACAGGCATTTGACAGGGTTACCATTGAGCTGTTGTCACAAAACTAGAATGGTAGGTTCAGGTAGGCCACTACAATTTATGATAATTTGCATAATATGCTAAATGTACTTTTGCAAACTAGTCCTAGGATTTTTGTCCTGTGTTGACAAAATTGGTGTCAAAACTGAGAGTGTAAAATTAAATATTATTCTGTCACATTCAGGGGCCTGCTGAAAGAACAGCAATACTTGATGTGGATCCGGTTGAAAGGGCATGCTGGCGCGTTTGGCTGCCGCTCCTCTCTCCCAATTATCTTTTTATCGTTTATTTGTTCTTTAAATGGCTTTAAACCTGTCTATGCGTTTTTATTCCAATGTGATGTGGAATCACGTTACACTCGCTGGATTACTGCTTTTATTTCTGCACGCACTCTGTTTCCTCCCCTGCTACCTGGTCCAGGACTTACACCGCTGTGAGGCTGCTGTTGGTGTAGATTCCCCCTGCATGGCTCTCAGGTACTCCGCTCGCCAGTTGTTGAACCTAAAGGAAAACTTCGTCTTGGCGAATGACATACGTGCTCTTTGCAGTCATGTTGGAATTTTCCGACCTAAGCATTATATACATCGCTCGTCAAGGCGTAGTTTTGTATGCTCGCCATCTAAACCTGTCGCTTATCCGACATTTCTGCGAAAACCTCAGAGACTGCTGTGTAGACCTGCAGGGATCAATTTTAACAATTTGTCAGCATTCAAGCGCGTGGAGGTTGTTTCGGATTCACCTGCTCCCTCGCGTCTGCTGAAATCGGCACTGTTTAATGCATGCTCTGTCAACAACAAAGCTGTGATTTTATCGGACATCATTACAGAACAAAAACTGGATATCGTGTGCTTGACAGAAACATGGCACAAAGACTCTGATGGTCTTCTTTTTAATGAACTGACTCCCGATGGCTATGGATTATTCGATTACCCATAAGATTTCTTATCAGAATTTGCAGATATGTTGTCTTTGCTGTGTTTTAAATTTGACAGAATCCTTATTTTGGGGGATTTTAACATCCGGGGATTTATCTGATTTTATTGCCTCTTCCTTAAGCTGTGTGTCTTTATCTGACGCACTGGATGACAGAATTTCTATGCTGAATTCTATCCTCATGTCTGGCATGGACACGCTCGCTCCCTTGAAATCACGATCTGTGTCTTTTGTACGCTCAGCTCCTTGGTATAATGAGGATCTGCGTGTGATGAAGGCAGTGTGTCGTAAAATGGAACGTAGATGGCATATGTCAGGTTTAACTGTTCATCACCAGGCCTGGAAAGACAGCTTACTTGAATACAAGGCTGAAATTGTGTCAGCTAGGTCTGTCTATTTTTCACAGTTAATTGTCAGCAATCAGAGTAACCCTAAACAATTGTTTAACTCAATCAACAAACTGCTTAAAAGTCACAGCCCCTCTAATGTTCCTGCTTCAACTCACCTTTGTAATAGGTTTCTTGAGTTTTTCAGCACCAAGATTGATAATATACGTAAGCACATTATCACTACTCATACTTCGTCTGCTTCTCCCTTAAACCTTTCTGAATTTTCTAGTACTGCTTTCTCAAATTTTTCAACTCTGGACTCCCAGTCTCTCTGTAATGTGGTTTCAAAAATGAAGGCTACCACTTCCATTGTTGATCCTCTACCAACTTGTCTTTTCCAATCATGTTTTGATTCCTTACGTTCCGTTGTTCTGAGTATCATAAATGACTCCCTGTGCACTGGTGTTGTGCCAGCAGCACTTAAAATTGCTGCTGATTTTGATAACCTAAATAATTTCCATCCCATTTCCAATCTTCCCTTCTTTGCCAAAATTTTAGAACAAATTGTTGCCTCTCAACTGCTGTCACATCTTACTGACAATGACCTTTTTGAGCCTCTCCAATCTGGTTTCCGTAAACTCCACAGCACTGAAACTGCTTTAGTTAAGGTCACTAATGACTTGTTAATTGCCTCTGACTCTGGGTGTCTATCAATACTAATTCTTCTTGAGCTCAGTGCTGCTTTTGACACTGTAGATCACTCTATTTTAATCAATCGTTTAGAGACTGTCTTTGGTGTCTCTGATTGTGCATTAAACTGGTTTTAGTCTTATCTTTTAAATCGCAAGCAGTTTGTTTTTATGGGTGGTTGCAGGTCTGAGGTTGGTGTGGTGCGGTCTGGTGTTCCCCAGGGAGCAGTTTTGGGCCCTTTACTTTTTAGCATATACATTTTTCCACTTGGTCAACTTCTAAGAACACTTGGTCTTAACTTTCACTTTTATACAGACGACACTCAGATTTATATACATTCAAAACCTGATGTTAATGCAGCTGTGCCTTTTCTCTCTCAATGTATCTCTGAGATTAAAAGATGGATGTTGGAAAATTTCCTTCGTCTAAACAGTGACAAGACTGAAGTGATGCTTATTGGTTCACCTCACCAGTTACGCAAAGCTGAGCCTTTAACCTTAAGTGTGGACAGCTCTGTTTTACAATTTCAAACTAAATAAAAAAATTTGGGGGTGATATTTGATCCTAATGATCGAAACACTGTCAAAACATCTTTTTTTCATCTCAGAAACATTGCTAGATTACGCCCTACGCTGACATTCTCGGTGGCTGAAAAGTTAATCAATACTTTTGTTTTTACCCGCATTGACTATTGTAATGCTTTGCTGGCTGGAGTGTCAAAAGCTACCCTAAGTAAGTTACAGTTGGTACAAAACTCTAGAATCCTGACTAGGACCAGTGCAAGGGATCACATCACACCTATTCTGGAAGCCTTGCACTGGCTTCCTGTTTGGTTTCGTATTGATTTTAAAATTCTGATGCTCACTTTTAAGGCCTTGAATGGTTCCTCAATATTTGTCTGAGCTGTTAACCCCCTACATACCAGCACGTGATCTCCGCTCTTCCAAAGCCGGTCTTTTAACTGTTCCATCAACCCGTCTTAAAACTATGGGTGATAGGGCTTTCTCTTCATTGGCTCCAAAACTGTGGAATTCCCTGCCCTCTGAGATTAGAAGTGCAGCATCTCTTAGTGTTTTTAAATCTTCTCTTAAAACATACTTTTTTGGGGTAGCTTTTCCATGTGATTAATTTGCTGTTATTTATACTGGCTCTGTTAAGAATGATTCTTATTTCTATCTTATTTTGTATTTTATCTGTTTGTATTTTATTTTATTGTCTTGTTTTAATTTGTATTTCACTGTATCTTAATTTATGTAAAGTGCTTTGAGATGCTAATTTAAAAGATTTAAATAATTTAAATTTAAATAAAGTTTATTATTATTATTATTATTATTATTATTATTATTATTATAAATAATTATTGAGATCTATAATTAAATAATTATTAAGATATACACCTTGAGATCTGTTAACAATATGGCTGCCACCTTCCAATCAATCCAAGTGCAGCATAACTGGGTTTACTCAAATAGCTGTAGCTCATTATTAGTTTTATTGATTTGAACCAAAATTAAAAGACCAGTTCAGGACATGTTTCTGAGGACATCTTCAAAGGTTGGGGCGTGGTCATCGAACAGGGGTGGAGTAAAGTTAAAATAGCTGTTTTTTAGGAAAGAAAGTCCAGTTGAGCCGAAAGTTTGTGTGCTGCCATCCTTCTACTAATCTGTAACTGTAATTACCATTGAGTCACTTCAAAAACATGGGTGCCTTCAGTCAGTCGGCTTTCAGCAGATATTTCATACAATTAATATCGAGCAATCTTCACAAAACTGGATATGTGTTCATCTATGAACTCTATTATCCCATGTAGTTTGGTAAGAATTGGCCCCTGGGGGCGATATTTGCTGAAGGCTTGTGGTTATATTTTTATATTGTAGTTATACTGGCATTTATGTCAGATTTCCAGTTACATCTTCCAGTCACTCTGTATGTATTTTTTTCTGTATAGTGGGAGGAAAGAGTCAATCGATGCGAGAGAGATTTTGAGCAAATAAGCTCCACCTTGCAGAAGTAAGTGCATAGGTTTGATGTGAGAACAGAAACATTTGGAAGGTGAAAGAAGGTTTATAGTGTTTGGTATAGCAGTACTAGTCTTGTAGGGTGTTTAGATTCCAAATTATGGTTAATGGAGAGGGTTTTTTGATAAGAATCTCAGACTTTACAGGGAAGGGCATCTGTCTTGTGTTCTGATTAAAATCTCTCAGCTAGTGCATTTTTATTCTATTTTATCATGATAAAACATGCAATTTCTTCTCACTACAGAAAAATAAGTGCAGAGATTTCAAACACCACATAGTGCAGTACCTGGAGTCTCTTCTTCGTTTGCAGCATCAGGTGAGTGCTTTGGTGTTTGCATTGTGGTGTATGGTGTATTTGATTTAATCAACTTCTTCGTGCTTTCTTTTAGATTGTGAAATGCTGGGAGGCCTTCCTGCAAGAGGCAGAAGCCATCATGTGACTTTAGCCTGATCATTACTAAGGATAAGATTCCATGGCAGAAAAGCAATCGTAATGGTGAAAAGAAAAACATGAAATGCACAGGGTATTGGGGTAGTGATTTTCATTAGAGACATGTGGAAAACAAACTACACTGAAAAACAAAACCTTGAATCCATTGGTCTTAAGTGACACTTTACTGAAAAACCATTCGTTTTTTTAGAACTAAATCCTAAATTCAACTCAGAAATTAATGTAAAAGCATTCTTATGTAAAATACACAGCCTTGGATGCAACAAGGCCTACATTTAGGCATATACATATGCACTTAGTTTTAAGGCTTTGTGCAATGTACAATTTAAAGGCTTTGTTCAATGTACAAAATCAACTGCAAATACAGGCAGGTCCATTAGTAATTGGACAGTGACACAATTTTCATAATTTTGCCTTTGTACAGCACCACAATGGATTTGAAATGATGCAATCAGGATATGATTGAAGTGTAGGCTTTCAGCTTTAATTCAAGGGGTTTAAAAAAAATACTGCATTAACTGTATAGGAATTACAGCCATTTTTTACATAGTCCCTCGTTTTCACAGGCTCAAAGGTAATTGGACAAACTAACAATCATAATCATATTAGTATTATTTTTAATACTTGGTATTATTTTAAATCCTCTGCAGTCAATGACTGCTTGAAGTCTGAAACCCATGGACATTACCAAATGCTCAGTTTCCTCTCCTGAGATGCTTTGCCAGGCCTTTACTGCAGTCGCCTTCAGTTGCTGCTTGTTTGTGGGTGTTTCTGCCTCCAGTTTTTTCTTCAGTAAGTGAAAAGCATGCTCAATTGGGTGAAGGTTAGGTGACTGACTTGGCCATTTAAAAACATTCCATTTCCAAGCTCTTGGGTTGCTTTCACGGTACGTATGTCATTATCCATCTGTACTGTGAAGTGCTGCCCAATCAGTTTTGCAGGATTTGACTGAATCTGAGCAGAAAGTATAGTGCTATACATTTCAGAATTCATCCTGCTATTTCTATCAGCAGTCACATCATCAATAAACATCAGTGACTCGGTTCCATTGGCAGCTATGCCTCCTCATGTTTGCCCATTGCCCATGCATTATGACAAGCCCATGCCTCCTCATGTTTGACAGATGATGTGGTATGCTGTGGGCCATACGCATACCTTCACCATTCTCTTCCCTTCATTCTGGTACAAGTCACTCTTGCATCAGAACTGGTCAGGCTTTTTTTTTTAGAGAAAAGCCTCCGCTTTAGACTTTTTAGCAAAGTCTAATCTGGCCTTTCTGTTCGTGAGTGTTACTAGTGGTTTGCATCTTGAGGTAAACTGTCTGTATTTACATTCATGCGTCTCTTGAGTGTAGACTTTGACAATGATATTGTGGAGGGGTATTTCTTCACCAAGGAAAGAATTCTATGATCATCCACTTTAGCTGTTTTCTGTGGTCTGCAAGGCCTTTTGGTGTTGCTGAGCTCGCCAGTGCATTCCTTCTTTTAAGAATTGACCAAATTGTTGATTTGGCCACTTCTAAAGTTTCTGCTATCTCTCTGATAGGTCTGTTTTGTTTTTTTCAGCCTTATGATGGCCTTCTTCACTTGCATCGACACCTCTTTGGACCGCATAGTGAGAGCTCACATGAACAGCAAATGCAAATTCAACACTTGGAATCAACTCCAGACCTTTTAGCTCCTTAAGTTGTCATGAAATAAGGAGGAAACAGGCCACGGCTGTCCATTCAACTGCTTATCAGTCAACTGTCCAATTACTTTTGAGCCTGTGAAAATTGAGGCACTATGTAAAAAAAATGGCTGTAATTCCTAAACTACTAATGCAACAGTTTTGTTAAACCCCTTGAATTAAAGCTAAAAGTCTATACTTCAATCACATCTTCATTGCTTCATTTCAAATCCATTGTGGTGGTATACAGCGGCAAAATTACCAAATTGTCACTGTCCAAATACTTATGGACCTGACTGTATAAGTGCAGCTGCATCTTAATGATCTCTGCAATGCACTCTAATATGAAACATTTTGTTCCTATCCCAATGAAATGTTTACCAGGTTTTTTGATTTTGTAAATGAAAATGCTGATGAATCTGTAAATTGTGTGGAAATGTGTGATTCTGACGCGACATGATTAAAAAATATTCTGTGACGTGTCATTTCTTCTACTTTACCAAAACCATAAGTTTGTATCAGTTCAGATTTGACCACGACAAGCAGAGGGAATTATTGAAAGGCTCAAGTCTTTCATTTCAACTTTTTATTTACCTGGATTATTTTGCAAAGGCAACATGGCATTTAAAACATTTAAAACATAAAAATCAAAGGGCATGAAAATCAAAGGGGGACACCACAACAATCACAACTCTACAGATTGTTATAGATCTGGTATATTGTTGCAATAACATTTTCTTCTGTCAGAGCTTGATATTCCACTGACCTACCATTCATATTCAATAAAACGTACCATTTCTGACAGTCATTGAATCAGTCAAATTCACATACTAAATCACCAAACATTTATTAACATACAAATAAAATCATCTATATTTTGTAATTACAATGAAGTTGTGCTTGAAAATACACTAAAACGAGACAAAGCATCAGATTATGTAATGACGTTCCAATCTTGGAGAGGGCATATCTTTTAGGTATTGTATGTGGGGACATAATACCGTCAGGGCTTCGTTTTTAACATGCAAAATCTACCAAAAATATCTTTTAAATGCCTGAACAAAAAATATTTATTAATCTAGAAACATGTTTACAACCTCTTTAGCAACTTCCTGTTAAGAAATTTACATGCTGGTACATTTGGTCAGACAGATTTTTTTGTCTTTTCCTGATTCAAGGACAGTTTTTCCCTGATTAAATTTGGTTAAACAGTAAAATATTATTAACACAATACAGCAAGAATAGAAAAGATGAGGGCTTAAACCTGCAGACACAAAGTTTTATTGGACCTTCAAGTAACGTTTTTTCTTTTCCAATCTTCAACTATCCAGTTTCGGTGCACCTGTGCCCACTGTAGCCTCAGATTCATGTTCAACCCATTGTGACTTTTCTGCTCAGCACAGTTGTAAAGAGTGGGTACTGTAGCCTTCCTGTCAGCTCAAACCAGTCTGGCCATTCCCCTCTGACCTCTCTCATCAACAACATGTTTCCGCCAGCAGAACTGCTGCTCACTGTTTTTTTTTTCTGCACTGTTCTGTGTACTCTAGAGACTGTTGTGAGTGAAAATCCCAGGAGATCAACGGTTTCTGAAACACTCAGTCAGCCCTTCTGGCACCAACAACCATGCCACAGTCACAGAGATCACATTTTTCCCCATTCTTATGATTGGTGAACATTAACTGAAACTCCTGACATGCAGCTGCTTGATTTTATGCATTGTGCTGCTACCACATGATTGTCCAATTGGATAATTGCATGAAAGAGCAGGTGTACAGTTGTTCCTAATAAAGTGGCTGGTGAGTACATAAACCACAAAAGTGTTTTCACCCAACATAAGCATATGCTGAGGCCGCCCCTGACACTGCAAGAGCAGCAGTTTGAAAAGATGTAGTCAGCTGGCTTCACAAAGAAGCATAGCCTTCGCCCTCCATGGTTGGTAGCTGTCAGGTGATAGGTGACAGCTAGCTGGACAGTGGGAACTGGCCAAGATTAAATTAGGGATAAAACCGTGGAAAAATTGGGAAACAAGGGTAAAAAAGAATGGTCTTTCTTCTTTCTTAAACTGCAATATAAAAGAAAGATCATACTTTTCATATTAAAAAAATGTCAGGACTAAAAATGATCCATAATAGCCCAGTTGCTTGTATCGTCGATTGTACCTGCTGGTACCTGCTGGTGTGTGATTGGTCTTTTACAGGCCCTCACCATCCGAAGACTCTGTGTTGCATAGGCGCTGGTATGACTGTCAGGAGTGATCATCACTCTGGTTGATAATGTGGCTGTAACCAATGACCGGCTCACTTTGACGGCACAACACGACAAACAACACTACAACGAGGAGCAGAAGAACGAAGCCACAGACAACCAGTCCAACAATCACATCTACACCAACATACAAAAGAGAAAATGAAGAACAATTATTGATCTCAGGTCGTAGGGAATGCTAGTCATAGTATGGTAGTGACCAGCAGAATATTAAAGTGTGTGTCTAATTTGTCTATGTTTATACCTTTATCAGTTGCAGATGAGCTGATCTGGCACTCCTTGTGCCAATCTGTTGGAATGACTGAATGTGTGAGTCTAATGAAGTCCTGCAGGGGGCACGGCTGGGCACAGCCAGGTAAAGTTAAATAGTGCGGCTCAGTCACAGAGCTATCATTACGATAAAATATTGCCACAGAGAATGATCTGAGGGAGAAGGCCAGAGAGCATAAATGTATAAGTAACACTTACTCCAGTTGGTGCTTCAACTGCAGTAAGTGCAGCAAGTATAGAAAACAAATAAGTGTGTGGACTTGTATACATATAATGTGCATGTGTAAGCTGATATACACTCACTGGCCACTTTAATAGGAGTACCTGTTCACTTGCTCATTCATGAAATCATTCACTTACGGGCCAAGAGATAAGAGTTAATGTTCACATCAAACATCAGAATGCAGAAAAATGTGATCTCAGTGACTTTGACTGTGACATGCTTGAGGACGCTGCTGATTTCCTGGACTTTTCAACAACAGTCTCTAAAGTTTACACAGAATGATATGAATTACGATACAGATGATTACTGTTTTGATGTGAACATTACCTGAAGCTCTTAACCTGTATATGTATGATTCTATGCATTGCGCTATTGCCAAATGATGGCTTATTAGATAATTGCATGAATGAGAAGGGCTACAGATGTTTCCATTAAGGTGGTTGATGAGTGTGTGTGTGTGTTTGTGTGTGTGTGTGTGTGTGTGTGTGTGTGTGTGTGTGTGTGCAGTGAAAGTCTGCATCACCCATTGTGATCCTGGTGCAGTTCGAATATGTGGCAGGAAGCATATGGTGGCTGTAATCCATTATACACATTAAGTGCCTCCTGAAGAGCTACAATGGTTGTGTCATGCTGAAGAAGAAATAAACACACAACAATAAATATTGTCATAGTGTATGTCTCATGTTAATCATAATTAATGCAGGATTGTGAACTCGTTAGCAATTCTAAAATGTTCTCGGAAGTATATGGTTGTTTTGCAAATTGTTTTCAATGTTTGCAAACTGTACTGTATTTTATCTTTTTTTTACCAAGTAGGTAAAGGTTCTACATAATTATATTTCATGTCCAATAACCAAATGCAATTAGGACAGTATGATTCATACTGATCAGAACCCCAATGAATAATTTTGCCATGTACAATGTTGGTACTGACAGTTTAAGGTGATTTCTTGGCATGAAACTGTGACAACTGTATTGACAAGTGTTGCATTACAAAGTGTGTGAATAAATGGAAATAAAGGGAAAAAGGTACTGACTCACCGCAGAATACATGATCATCTTCAGCTGCTGATTTGAGTTTAAAGTGGCAGCAGCCGATAGATTCTTAATAATCTGATCCAGCAAGACACCTAAGAGAAAGAGAAACAGATGAATGGCAACTGTCCAAAATCTTAACTGAGATGCAACTTGTAAAAAGACTAGAAAGACTTATTTTGACATTTATTTTTATATTATATTGTACATTTGCACAGTTCAAACTACACGTTGTCATTGATGAAAAGCACCATGCTTACTTAGCATGCTTGATACTCTGCTCGTGTCATGGTCATCTTCACAAGCTAGCTAAAGTATGTAGGTCTATTAGCTTCCTCAAAGACCAATCATCCCACACATCTTTAGTAATCCATGTCACCACAGTGTCCACAGTATTTTAGATTTCTTGGTTCAAGGTCACAGCTGTTTACTATCACCATTCAGTTTTCACGTGCAGATCCTAGCTTTAGGCGTGGCAAGGAGGGGCCAGCAGAGTCACCGTGAGGCTTCGGCCGTGGAGGTGTTCGGCACGGCACTGGTCGGGAGTGTGGTCTTTCGTTGCTGTCTGCAGTCTGTGTGTGAAAGGGAGAGAAAGGGATCAGCATTTCCATCCAGACCAAATTGGTTCACCTTCTTGTTCCTGATGCACCCTTTTATACTCTCCTGGTCTCTCAAGGGTGAGAAGCCGCCACTCCACTCACTGGAAGTCAGCCATGTAGAGTTGTACCGCCCCACCCTGCAGCCATGTGCTCCTGCACTGTCTACAACAATGAGGGTGCTGAAGTGGTGCTGTCCTTTCAGCACCCGGGTGGCAGTTGCATGAGGAGCTTGAATGGCAGCGGCTGTAGGCCCACCGTAAAAGAGAAGTCCTTTTAGTTCCTCAATTGCCCAAGTGATGGTGAGAGCTTCTCTCTCTACTGCGGTGTAATTCTTTTCAGCGGGGGTCAACTTCCTGCTGACATACAGGACCAGGTGCTCAGGTGCTCTTCCGCGAACATCTGCGAGAGCATGGCACCCAGCCCAGTCTCAGAAGCGTCCGTGTGAATGGTGAAAGGCTGTTCGAAGTCCGGTTTCCTGAGCACTGGGGAGCTGGCACTCACTAGCTCAGTCACTCTTCAGGGCCTGGAATGCCTGCTCTGCTTTGACGGTCCAGCACACTCAGTCTGGTTGGCCTTTCTTGGTCAGGTCTGAAAAAATAGAGGCTGAAGAGGAGAGGTTAGGGATGAATCTCCTGGAGTAACCTTATGTGGATTGGCCATCAGCCCTGCCTTCTGGAGCTCTCCCACGACGTCCCTGAGATGGTACAGGTGGTCCGACCAGGTGGAGGAGTGGATGATTACATCGCCCAGGTAAGTGGCAGCAAGTTTTCTGTGGGGCCGTAGGACGATGTCCATAAGATGTTAGAAGGTTGTGGGTACTCCCTGCAGCCCAAAGGGGAGAAACTGGTACAGCCAGTGGCCACTGGCAGTGCTGAATGCCGTCTTGGGTTTGGCATCTGGGGCTAAGGCTACCTGTCAGGGTGGAGATGAACCAGGCTCTCCCCAGTCACTCCAGCAGGTTGTTTACTCAGAGGAGGGGGTAGCTATTGATACCTGGTTGAGCTTCCGGAAATCATTACACAGCCTGAGACTCCCGACGGGCTTCGGAACCACAACGATGGGGTTGGACCAGGGGCTGGCGGACTCCTCAATGATGCCATCTCACAGCATCCAGCTAACTTCCCCCTCAATAGCGTGATGCCGGGCTTCTGCGACACGGTAGAGCCACGCCACTAGTGTACCACAACTCCTGGTGGGGTCTTAAGTTGTCTCACCTGGTGTTGAGGAAGTCCGGGTGCCCTGCCATTCAGTGCAGTGATAGAGGACTTCCTCTTTTACCAGAAAAGAGGATGCCAGAAAGCACCTGGCCCCAACAGTGCTTCAGATGGTCGTCTTCCTTCTGCTCGCACCTGAAATTGCCCTCGTGAGTCACCTGATGGAATACACAAGAGACTGGGCTAGTGGGATTGTGTGACTCACCTTCCGCAGCGTCTTCTTGGGCCAGGTAGGCCGGCTGGACCTGGGGCAGGCTCTGCTGGGGAGTCCTCCAATGCTGTCTGGAATTTGTGGCTTTGGCAGGGGTGCTGGGAGGCACAGAGAATTCCTTTCCAGTCTCTCCTTCATCCAGTGGAGAGGCATAGGCGGGGTGGGTGGTGACAGCTTTCCTCTGCTCAGCAAGGCATTGGGGCAAACAGTCCCTGCAGCCGGCTGGGATGGGTTCTCACTTTTCTCCCCTGCCAATTGCCAAGGTGGCTAGGGTGCACTCAAGGGCCTCTACCATCTCTCTCGGGCTGTCAGGGGCTCGCGTGCCAACTGCTTTGCGCTCTTCTGGCGGCAGAGCTCTCGGGAACTTGTCCGCGGCTACCTTGTTGACGACCTCCATTGTGGAGTGCTTTTTGGGCTGTAGCGATCGCTTAGTGGTGCGCAGCAGAGTATCCATTTGGGCCCAGGGTGTGGCACCAGGTTTGTAAGTCCACTGATGAAACCCTGCCACCACACTGCCAGAGGACAGTCCACAGCGCACTAAGATTTCTTCCTTCACCAGCTCATAGTTGCCTGCTCCGCCAGAGAGACAGCATAGTAAGTGAGCTGACCCTCCCAGGAGAGGAATGGGGTGAGACTGTGGGCCCATTGTCCTTCCGGCCAGCCCTTGTAAGCAGCGACTTACTCAAAGGTGCTCAGGAAGGCTTCAGCATCATCTTTGGAGGTCATCTTGAGCCACTGAGCATCTCGGCAGGAGTCTGGCAGAGGAGTAGCAGCAGCAGTGTTGCGCTTGCACAGGGACAGCAACTCTTCAAGTTCAAGTTGAACTTTATTGTCATTCTGCTACATGTGTGGACATATAGTTGAATGAAATGTCGTGTCTCGCAGGACCACGGTGCTACATACAAGTTAAACATAAATATAAACTCTTCAGTGGTGTGGAGCCCCCGTGCCAGCTCTTCGGTTACCGTCTGCTGCTGGAGGTTGGTTTCAAGTAGGTGTTTGAGCATAGGATCCATGGGTGGCTTGTGGCTTGGGTCTGTGCTCACACCTACATTCTCCACCACTGTACTAACTCGAGGCTGCAACAGGCTGAACACAGACACACAGGAGGCTGGGGTAGTGGAAAACAAGTGCTCTTTTATTTAAGTCTTTACTGAAGTGGAGGTGAGGTGGGTGAGGAGCCTCCGCTGCACTCATTGGAGGCCAGCCGTGTAGAGTTGTGCCGTCATGTGGTCCTGCACTATCCACAACAATGGGGGTGCTGAAATGGTGCTGTACTTTCAGCACCCAGGCAGCAGTTGCACAAGGAGCATGAAGTGCTTGAATGGGGGTGGCTGCAGGCCCACCGTCACAGTCCACAGAGTTTTAATTTTCTGTTTAAACACTTCAGTTGAGCTGACAAGTCTAATATACAATGGATATAAAAAGTCTGCAAACCAGTGTTAAAATGGCAGGTTTTTCTTAAGTTAAAGAATGACACTTTCTCCCCCTTTAGTATACAAAGTATACAAAGAAAGTGAAAAACAATCAGAAACTTTTATATGGAAAAAAGAAAAAGTTACAATAAACCAGTTGCATAAGTGGGAACACCCATAAACTAATACTTTGTTGAAGCACCTTTTGATTTTATTACACCACTCATTCTCTTTGGGTAAGTGTCTATCAGCATGGCGCATCTTGTCTTGGCAATATTTTCCATTTTTCTTGCAAAAACAATCTAGATCTTTCAAATTGTGAGGGCATCTTCAGTGCACAGCCCACTTCAGGTCACCCCACAGATTTTTAGTTGGATTCAGGCCTGGGCTCTGGCTAGGCCATTCAAAAACATTGATCTTCTTTTGGTAAAGCCATTCCTTTTTTGATTTGGATGCAAGTTTGGGTCACTGTCGTACTGAAGAAAAGCAGCCCTAAAGCATGATGCTGTCACCACCATGCTTCACCGTGGGTATGATGTTCTTTTGGTGATGTGCTTTTTTGTGCCAAACATACCTATTGGAATTATGGAATTATTATACCTTTCAGAATTGATCTCATCAGACTATAACACATTTGCCACATGGTTTGGGGTGATTTAGTTGGGCTTGGATGTTTTTTGAGAGAAAGAGTGTCCATCTAGCCACCCTACCCCATAGCCCAGACATGTGAAGAATACAAGAGATTGTTGTCACATGCAGAGAGTAATCAGTACTTGTCAGATATTCCTGCAGCTCCTTCAATGTTGCCGTTGGTCTCGTGGCAGCCTCCCTGGTAAGTTTTTGTCTTGTCCTTTTAGATTTAAATTTTGGAGGGCCTTCCTGTTCTCGGTAATGTCACTGTGGTGCTCCATTTTCTCCACTTGTTCATGTGTGCACACTTATGCAACAAGGTTATTGTAACTTTTTTATTTTTTCTAATTTTCTCTAAAATGGTTCTGATTGTTTTTCCACTTAATTTTTATATGTTGTAATTCTGCATCAAGGGTGGGAAAAGATCTGACATGATTTATCTTAGTTTAATTTTTTCAGCACAAAAACTTGCCATGTTAACAGTGGTGTGTTAGTTTTTATATCCATTGTATAATGGAAGACTGTTCCATAAATTTGTAGTATAGGCTGAAAAAACATGCCTTTTACTTTCAGCCTAGTCCTAGACAGAGATAGTAAACCTTGATCAGATGACCTCAAAGACCTTTCACAGCTGTGCAAGGAAACCAGTTCAGATAGGTACTCTGAGGTCTCGCCATATAGTGCCATGTAAGTGAGGACCAGGATCAATCTCACTGGTAACCAATGAAGAGAAGCCAGCACCAGTGCGATGTGTTCATTGCGCTGGATTTTGGTGAGCAGACGTGCAGCTGCATTTTGAACAAGTTAAAGACGAGATACTAGCCCTTGATTACAGCAGGTAAACAAGGAGTTGCAATAGTCCTACCCTGATTACACAAGAGCATGGATTAAAGTCTCAGTGTCCTGATAATAAGTGCCTGACTTCAGCAACATTATGTAAATAGGGAAAGAAAAGAAAAAAAAACGTTTTGACTAGAGCTTTTGTATTGACAGAGAAATTGAGGCAGGTGTCAAAAATGGTTCCTAGTGGAAGCTTTCACATTAGCTGCTAAGGAACCTAAAACAGGGTGCAACTCATCTGAAACATTTTTAGGATGAATGACAACAACCTCTGTTTTGTCTTCATTGAGCCTAAGGAAATTAAGAAACATCCAGTTCTTAATGGCCTCAGGGCACTGAGTTAACCAGTTTAAATTAAGAGAGGAATAGAGAATCCTACAGATTGATTAAACTGACAGCTATAGCTGGTTTAAAACCTCATTTTATATTCACATATGTAACAATATCATGACTGCATTTTTAATATTTTTTAACAGATTACAATTTCAAAGCATAGTGGAGACAAAACTGCGCATATCAAAAGATAAAACTACATATCTACCATACTCACGAGGCAATGATATCTCCACTTTGATTTATACCAATGCATGCATATTTGCCTTTCTGCTTCTTATTATCAGAATTTATGGAATCACATTACAGGCTCATGAGTAAATATTTTTTTTAAAGTTCTAAAATTGTTGGATAATGAAAATGCCCAGGTCTGACCTCCCTGTAGCCGACACTTCTCCTCTCTTTTATAGACGCCAAACATGATCTGGAAACCAAAATTCTTCAGCAGCTTCAGTGTCTTCATCACATCAGGAGTCACCCAGGCTGGAGGGGACAGGCCATGCTTCTTCTGCGTGCAGGAAAGTGATAGTTAGAGTGCAACAGAGAGAGCGCACTACAAATAGAAGCCACCTCATTTATAGTGAGGTCCATAAATATTTGGACATTGAAAAAATTATTATTATTTTGGCTGTTTACCACAGTATATCGGAGATGAAATTGAATAATGAATATGGATGAATAGTGTAGGAATTACAGCACCTTTGGCCATATATAGTTATAAAGAGTACTTATTTGAGTTACTACTTCCTGTCAGCTCAGACCAGTCTGGTCATTCTCCTGTGATCTCTCACTTCAACAAGGTGTTTCAGCCTGAAGACCCTCTGCACACAGGACGTTTTTGTTTTTTGCACCATTCTGTGTAAACTCGAGACTGTTATGTGTGAAATTCCCAAGAGATCAGCAGTTTCTGAAATACTCAAACCAGCCCATCTGGCACCAACAAACATGCCATGATCAAAGTCACAGAGATCACACTTTCTAATGTTTGGGGTGAACATTAACTGAAGCTCTTGACCTGTATCTGCATGATTTTTTGCACTGTGCTGCCAAATGATTGGCAGATTAGAAAACTGCAGGAATATGCAGTTGTACAGGTGTTCCTAATAAAGTGGACACAGAGACACAGTCCCCGCCAAAAGTATTGGAAAGGCAAAGCCAAATCTTTTTTCTTTTTGCTATACACTGAAGCCATTTGGGTTTGAGATCAAAATATACGAGTATATGAATATGAAGCGATAAATAAAAGTATAATAATATGAGATCAGAAATCCAGCTTTCATTTCCTTACATTTAGATGTGTTAAACAATTTAGAACATGGCACCTTTCGTGAAAGACCATCCAGTTTTTTTTTTTGGTGAGCAAAAATTACAGGAACAGATAGACTTATAGTAAATTAAAGTAAATAACACTTAATATTTGGGTGCATACCCCTTGCTTGCAATAAAGCTGTTGACCTACTGACATCACCAAACTGTTGCATTCTTCTTTTTTGATGCTTTTCCAGGTTTGTACCGCAGCTTCTTTCAGTTGTTGTTTGTTTTGAAGGGTTTCTCCCATCTCCCGTCTCCTCTTCAGGAGGTGAAATGCAGGCTCAATTGGTTTAGGGTTTGGTGATTTACCTGTGCGGTCTAAAACCTTTCACTTTTTCCCCCTGATGAAGTCCTTTGTTGTGTCGGCAGTGTGTTTTGGGTCATTGTCTTGCTGTATGATAAAGTTTCTCCCAATTAGATTGGATGCATTTCTCTGTAAATTGGCAGACATCATGTTATGTAGACTTCTGAATTCATTCTGCTTTTACCATCATGAGTTACATCAACAATAAAGATTAGTAAGCCCATTCTAGAAGCAGCCATGCAAGCCCAAGCCATGAAACTACCTCCACCATGCTTCACAGATGAGCTTGTATGTTTTGGATCCTGAGCAGATCATTTCTTTCTCCATACTTTAACCTCTACCAGAGTGATGTAAAAATCAATCTTGGTTCCAGAACCTTTGTGCCTCATCTCTGTATTTCTTTACGAATGTCAATCTGACCCTCCAATTCTTACTGCTGATGAGTGTTTTGTATCTTGTGGTATGGCCACTATATTTCAGCTCTCAAAGTCTTCTTCAAACGGTGGATTGTGATACCTTCACCCCTGCCCTGTGGAGGTTGTTGGTGTTGTCACTGACTGTTATTTTGGGGTTTTTCTTCACAGCTCTCACAATGTTTCTGTCATCTACTGCTGTTGTTTTCCTTGGCTAACCTGTTCGATGTCTGGTTGTTAGTACACCAGTGGTTTCTTTCTTTTTCATGACATTCCAAATTTTTATATTGGCTATGCCCACTGCTTGTGCAATAGCTCTGGTCGATTTTTCCTCTTTTCTCAGCTTCAAAATGGCTTGCTTTTCTCCCATAGACAGCTCTCTGGCCTTCATGTTGGTTCAACAACAAATGCTGTCTTCACAGGCAAAACCATAGCTCCAACCAAGAGTAGACAGTTATTAATTGTTTAAACAATAAATCTAACATGGAACACCTGGGCAACAAGAAACACCTGACAGTCGCCTGTTCCAATATTTGTGATCACTTGAAAAATGGATAGGTTCAAACAAAAGTTGCCATGTTCTAATTTGTTTAACACATCTAGATGTAAATATCAGAAAATGAAAGCTAAAATACTGATCTATTGTCTCATATTCATCACAAATTTTGTTATAGCTGTATATTTTATGACTTCTGCATTGTTGAGTCAGTACAAAACATTTTAGATTTTCAAACATTATTTTTCCAAACAAAAATTCAATGTTACAGAAAAATACTGGTTGTATGTCAGTAAAGAAAGTAAAATATAACAGACCACTTTTAAGTGAGCAAACATAATGCTGAGTTTTACATGCAATAAAAAGAACAAAATTGTGTGACAGTCAAAGTCTCCAGACGAACTGGGGCAGATTCTCCAACATGCTCAGGTAGGTAAAACCTACCAGCCAATTTGCTTATAAAACTGTAGGAGACTACTGGTTTTTTTTTTGGTTTTTTTTTTTTTAAAGCAAAGAGTTGTCACACCAAATATTGGCTTTGCTTATTTTATTACTGTATATGGCTTATTATTTATTACTGTTTATTTTTTATGTAAAAACATTTAATTTCATTATTTTTTTTAAAAGCATTTCTTTGCATGTGCCCAAGACATGTATTTGCTTTATTTTTATTTTTTTTTTACATGCTTTATTATACATACCTTTTTTTTCTAAAGCATTATGAGATTTAAAAATAGAGATTTTAAAATAATGCATAGTCTATTTGGTTGGTACAAACATTTTCAGCTATTTAAGCTTGTGGAACAGTTTAAAGAGAGTCTTCATAATTTTTGTTTCTTGGCATCATTAGATGCCAACATTAGATAATGCACCAAAAAGTATGACAAAATGCAGAACAAAACGAAATCAAACTAACATGGGATTTGGCATCGACTCTAGGCTAACTACATCTACTCAAATTACTGATACAGTTATTGGTGCAATTTTTACAAATTTAGCAGCTTTTGTATAATTATTTTTAGCAGCGATGTCTAATGCTCTCACAGAACCTCACCTCACAGAAAAGTGTATCGTAGACACTCCACACCGTCTCAATGGAAGCTGACTTCAGCCCAGTTTTATTCCGCACCATCTCCAGGAAATCCTACTCATTAAACAGCACAGCATTCACTACATTGCAAAACTGCCATACTGCAATGCAATGCCACCATCTCCTCCACACACATATATTTAAGAAAAGAAGCAGTGGTCATATTGTTCACCAGGACTTACTCTCAAACAATATTAACAGAAGTAGACAAATAAAACCCCTATTCACATGTGTCCTCCAGATTGCAGGTGCGTGTGCACAGGTCACAGTAAGTCAATGTGAAAGAATAAAATAAATACTTTCTTCTTTATACATAGGTCAATTATTCTATAAGACTTTGATTTAAACTTATTTTACTCTCAGATCCAAATGACCTAATCTCTGTAAATTAAATTTGTAGGCAAAGTTCCCTGTTGGAAAAATCAATTTCAGAATTGTTCCATTTTGTAAATGTAAAATAGCAAATTTGGAGAAGAATGCAGGTGTTAAAGGGAGTATTGTTTTGAGTAGGTAATGTGGAGAGAGCTTCAGACTCACTTTGTAAGTCTTGGTCATATTGAGGTAGATCTCTGTTCTTTCTGTCTCGTTCATGAGCAATTGGTAGCGTGGGCAGTTAGCTATAGGAAACGACAGCAGCTGGGAAACAAAAAAACCTGTCACAGCCACTAGTGATCACACACTGTTAGTTTCCATTCAAAATAACTTGTTACTGCAGTAACATATGTTAGGGAAAATTTGTTTAAAAAAAAAAAAAATTCAAATGGATACTTGATCTAACTTCTCAATTTTTTATCTCAGTTTAGGGACTGGTGAACTATGTGCAGTGTGCTGAACAGATGGAAGAAGGTGCATATTCCTACCTTCTCCTCATCCTGGGGAACTGTGTGTATTGGTATAGGCTGCCAGTCCAAACCAGGGTGAAACACCTGTGAGCCATTGGGTGGGTAAAGACCAGCAAGATTTGAGGCGGCACTCATCAGAGTGCGATCATAATCTGTGCTTCGTACAGCAATCTGTGATAAAGGAAGTAGATTGAGAACGGCAATCAGCACCTACAATAAATACTGACTTTAAATTAGGGTCACACAGGTACAGAACAGTGTCAAGGTTTATATATTTTATTTTATTTTTTATTTATTTATTTTATATTATTTATAACATTATATTATTTACTTATTTATATATTTTATTACCAGTAACCCTGTGGAGCAAGGCAGTATTCAAACTAACATTACTCCTTAGAAAATTGTCATTGTGGTGACAAACCTGATCACATTAATAAAAAATTTAAGTGAGAGCAATGTTGATGGATTTCAGTGAATTAAAATATTGTAAGTAAAGGTAAGAATAAACTCACACTTATCCCCAACCTGACCTTTATTATCTTTTTGTACAAACTTGGAAACTTGTTGAGTTGTTATGATTATACAAACTCAAGATCATTTGTGGCAATAGAATATTGACAGTAGATTCAGTTAGATTCTGCAACTGTATATATTCATCTAAAGGGAATGTAAAGGGATGCATGGGGAGGGTGTTGCTCAAATGTACCTATATATATGATACACATTACCCAGAAGTCACAGCATAGACACACCAAGAGCAAGAGTTTTAAATGAATTAGCCACAGGTACTTGTAAACACCTGCAATATACTGACTTTTTAGAGAGTCTGAAAATAGGTCCAACACACTGGTTACCATAGATAAAGCTGTGACTGTAGGTTAACAAGCAACAACTACCACAGACGTGGACAAATTTGCTGTTACCCTTCCATGAAAAAAGAAGAGCCCACAATTTTCTCTGAAATAACCTGAAACTGACAAAAGTAATTGGTATCCATCATTGTTTATTCCATATTTAATAAAAAAAAAAAATCTGACTTTGCTTTGATTTTTGATTCAACAGAATATTTTAAATAATAATAAAAAATGAAAATGGCATGGACAGAAATGATGGAATCCTTAAACAATTTTTTTTTTTTGCACATCCTTTACAAGCAATCACTGCAAACAAACCATTTCTGTAGCTCTCAATGAGAATTCTGCACCTGCCAGCAGGTAGTTTGGCCCACTCTTCCTAAGTAAACTGCTCCAGCTGTCTCAGGTTTGACGGGTCCTTCTCCACACTGCATGTTTCAGCTTTTTCCATAAGATCCATCGATAGGATTCAGATCAGGGCTCATAGAAGGCCACTACAAAAAAGTCCAATGTTTTGTCCTTAGCCATTCTTGGGTGCTTTTAGCTGTGGGTTTTGGGTCATTATCCTGTTGGAGGACCCATGCCCTGAGGCAGAGCTTTCTGACATTCTGCAGATGTTTCGCTCCAGAATGCCTTGATAGTCTTGATATTTCATTATGCCCTGCACAGATTCAAGGCACCCCATGCCAGATGCAGCAAAGCAGCCCCAAAACATAAACGAGCCTCCTCCACGTTTCACAGTAGGTATGGTGTTCTTTTCTTTAAAAGCTTTATTTTTTTTGTCTGTGAACCTATAGCTGAAGTGACTAGCCAAAAAGCTCCAGTTTTGTCTCATCTCTCCAAAGGACATTTCTCCCAGAAGCATTGTGGCTTGTCAATATGCATTTTAGCAAATTCCAGTCTGGCTTTTTTATGTTTTTCCTGGCCCTTCTTCCATTGAGCCCACTGTTGCTCAAAAAGCGATGGATGGTGTGATCAGACACTGATGTACCTTGACCTTGGAGTTCTGCTTGTATCTCCTTGGAAGTTTTCCTTGGCTCGTTGTCTATCATTTGCACTATCCTTCTGTTCAATCTGGGGTCGAATTTCCTCTTGCAGCCACGTCCAGGGAGGTTGGCTACAGTCCCATGGACCTTAAATTTCTTAATAATATTTGTAACTGTTACAGGAACTGCTGCTTGGAGGTGGTCATATAGCCGTTACTTTTAACATGCTGAAAACAAACCGTACTGCTTTTCATTTGTGACATTAAAACATACCAAACTGAACAAAGTCTGTATTACTCTTACGTCACGTGAAAAGCAGGGGAGTTCGTTGTAAAGAATTAAATGCTAACTGTCTGAAGTGAATTCAATTCCCTGTTGCACTGTATTTCACGTTCATGAGCACACGGGAATCATGACATAATTTCGTGACTAAAATGCAATTAATCGTTAATCATAGTCTTAAGCTGTATTTGGGGGTGTGGTTGTAATCAGAGAAAGGGAGAAGGCCTGATAGTGTCAATTTTCAGCCTAATTTGATATAATATTTCATAGGTCCTACTATTATCTGTAAGTATTAATTCTGCAAAGTTTGATGATTAAAAGGTCAACAATCAAAGCAGAAAGAATGAAGAAACAATTAGCCAATAAGAAACTAAAGTGAAGTGAAGTGACGTGTGGCCAAGTATGGTGACCCATACCCGGAATTTGTGCTCTGCATTTAACCCATCCAAGTGCACACACAGTAGTGAACAAACACACTGTGAACACACACCCGGAGCAGTGGGCAGCCTATTCTGCTGCTTCGCCCGGGGAGCAGTTGGGGGTTCGGTACCTTGCTCAAGGGTCTCACCTCAGTCGTGGTATTGAGGGTGGGAGAGAGCGCTGGTCATTCACTCCCCCCATCTACAATCCCTGCCGGACCTGAGACTCGAACCCACGACCTTCAGGTTCACCTTCGGGTTACAAGTCCGAGACTCTAACGGGTCTTCACGGGTCCAAATTTAATAATAATAATAATAATAGATAAGTAAATAAATAAATGAAACTAATGGAGCAGTGGCCAAATCAGTCAGCAAAACAGCAGAATTTTTATCCTGACTGATTGCAGGGCTGCAGGCTGTGCACACGTCAATGCTGTTTACGTTCGGGTCCAGTCGGGCTC
Organism: Pangasianodon hypophthalmus; assembly: GCF_027358585.1. Taxonomy (NCBI): domain Eukaryota; kingdom Metazoa; phylum Chordata; class Actinopteri; order Siluriformes; family Pangasiidae; genus Pangasianodon; species Pangasianodon hypophthalmus. The sequence continues at coordinate 13,882,552 of NC_069734.1, forward strand.
GAAAATAAATGCCATTGGGTCGGATCAGACTTGGGTCTAATTTCATCGGGTCTGTCCCGGGACGGGTTTATCTTTTAAAAAATTTATTTATGCATGTCGGGTTCGGGTAAGAAGTGATTCGGGTCGATTTGGGTCAGGTATGGATTTTAGGACCCGAGAAGACCTCTACTCTAAAGGTACTTTTATGAGGAAATTAGCTGTAAGTTTTACTGAGCATCTTGCAGAACTAGCCACAGTTCTTCTGGAATCTTTGACTGTCACACTTGCTTCTTATTTTTGCAGCGAAACCCAGCAGCATTCATTATGTGTTTTTTGTCTGAAACGTGGTCTCTTATGTAATATGCTGCTTTCTTTACTGACAAACATTTTTCTGTAACATTTAATTTTGTGCTAGAAAACTAATGTTTGGAAATCTAAAATGTTTTTGCACTGAATCAATAATGTAGAAGTGATAAAATAAAAATCTATAACAAAGTTTGCACTAAAAAAATAGGGTGTCTAAGACTTTTATACAGTACCCATATATATATATATATATATATATATATATAAAAATATAAACCGATCCGCCATAATATTAAAACCAATGACATGTTAAGTTAGTAACAGTGATTATCTTTTAACAGGGGCACCAGTCAAGGGGTGGAATATATTAGGTGGCAAGTGAACAGTCAGTTCTCAAAGTTGATGTGCTGGAAGCAGGAAAAATGGGCAAGCTAAGGATCTGAGCGACTTTGACAATGGCCAAATTGTGATGGCTAGACGACTGGGTAAAAGCATCTCCAGAATGGTAGGTCTTGTGGAGTGTTCCCGGTATGCACTGATTAGTACCTACCAAAAGTGGTCCAAGGAAGGACAACCGATGAACTGGCAACAGGGTCATGGGTGCCCAAGGCTTACTGATGCTCCGTCTGGGCTGATCCCACAGAAGAGCTACTGTAGCACAAACTGCTGAAAAAGTTAATGCTGGCTATGATAGAAAGGTGTCAGAACACACAGTGCATTGCAGCTTGCTGCGTGCAGGGCTGCATAGCTGCAGATCAATCAGAGTGCCCATGCTGACCCCAGTCCACTGCCAAAAGCACCTACAGTTGGCATGTGAGCATCAGAACAGGACCATGGAGCAATGCAAGAAGGTGGCCTGATCTGATGAATACTGTTTTCTTTTACATCATGTGGATGGCCGGGTGCATGTGCATTGCTTACCTAGGGAAGAGATGGCACCAGGTTGCACTATGGGTAGAAGGCAGGCCGACAGAGGCAGTGTGATGCTCTGCGCAATGTTCTACTGGGAAACCTTGGGTCCTGGCATTCATGTGGATGTTACTTTGACATGTACCACCTACCTAAACATTGTTGCAGACCTAGTACAGACCTTCATGGCAATGGTATCCTCTAATAGCTTTTAAGCTGCTGTGCTACCAACTTCTCTGGCTTATCTCCTAGTTCAAACTGTTTTTGTTTCAGTTTCAAAAGGGAGTTATTAACCTGACTTCCCAGAATGCAGTTGTAATTAAGCTTCATGATTTTATTAAACTCTACTGGGGATTTTGATATTTCGATATCTGAAATTTGATATGCCGATTCGAACGTGGGAAGGATGCTCTCAATTTCTCTTAGACACTTGTCCCTTTCCTTTTTGACAGAATAGGAGATGATGTGACCGTGCATTACCACCTTAAGAGATTCCCAGAGAACAGAATCTGAGACCTCGCCTGTGTCATTGATTTCAATAAACTCCCTTATCCAAGCATTCATGCCCTCACAAAACTTTTTATCAGCCAATAATAAGGCAGTAAAACTCCATGGATAATGCTGCTTTGGAAGGGCTAAGTCAATGGTCATTAGTAGAGGGCTATGGTCGGAAATAAGTATACTGTGATATTTGGTGCTGACCACATTTGGAATTAAATTAGAGTCCACCAGGATATAGTCGATTCTACTGTGGGACTTATGGACATAAGAATAGTAGGAGTAATCTTTATCTGTGGGATATTGAAGTCTCCATATGTCAACAAGGTTCCAGGATTTAGTGAAATGATTTAAAACTTAAGGGGTTGTTATATTAGGTGGGGAACAAGAGGACAGCCTGTCAAAAATAAGGATCCAAAAAGCAATTAAAGTCCTCTCCGATTATAATGTTTGTTTGCAGGAAGCAGATTGAACACTTTTTTAAAAAATAATATATGTTGAGAAAAGTAATGCAGATTGAGTTGATACTGCCAGACGCAATCATGTCTGGGCTCACATTGGTGAGCCGAAAGGGAACATTTTTCAGAAAAAGAATGGCAACACCCCGGGCCTTGGAGGTAAACGGTGTTTGATAAACCTGAGAAATCCAATTATATCTAAGTCTTCACTGTTCTGTGGCTTTAATGTGGGTTTCCTGTAGAAAAATTATATCTGCTGAGAGGGACTTGAGGTGTTTAAAAACCTTGTCCCTCTTAATGGCATGACCCAGTCCCCTGACGTTCCAGGAAACCAAAGTGAGATCCCGACTGCCTACCCTAACACCTTGATAAGACCTGTGCATGTAAAAGGGATAGATAAGGAATTATCTCTTGCTTATGCATACATTGTGAGTGGTGGTGTCCTTGTGATCGCTGCTGACTTGCTCTTGAGTGACTATCTGAGCCTCTAAGTCGGCGTCTGAAGTCAGAAGAGTTCGAAATTTTTCCTCGAAGGCATTGAAGCGTTCATTAATGCCGCGGATATTGGCCTCTGATATCTCTTGGAAAAGTTTTTTGCACATATCAAGTGACATCTCTGAAGATCGAGACGGAGTAGAGTCCATTAGCTTGTTAGCCGCAGAGGGAGAATTAGCTTTAGCCTCCATGGTTTGACGGTTACCATTAAGTTTAGAATGAATTGCCTTCGGCATGACTTCACGGCTTGTTAATGTCGAACAGAGATTCACAAAGGCAAAACTAGTTGGCTGGCTCAGAAAAATAAGAGTAACTGGTATGTAATACTAAATTATTAATATCACGGAGAGGAGCACTGTCAACACACGTCTACTCCATACACTTGCGCAATAGCGCCCCCTCTCCAGAGTATTCTTGACTTCTGCTGATGTTGTGAAGGGGTTTTTCTTCACCAAGGAAAGGATTCTGCGATCATCCACTTTAGCTGTCTTCCGTGGTCTTCCAGGCCTTTCGATGTTGTTGACCAACTCACCAGTGCTTTCTTTCTTTTTAAGAATGTACCCAACTGTTGATTTGGCCACATCTAAGGTTTTTGCTATCTCTTATAGATTTATGTTGTTTTTTCAGCCTAATGATGGCCTCCTTCACGTGCATTGAGATCTCCCTGGACTTTTATTGGTAGGTCCAGTCGAATAGCTGCCAAATGCCAACTCAATACCTGATATCAACTCCAGACCTTTTATCTGCTTCATTTGTCTTGAAGTAACGAGGGAATGGACCGCACCTGGTCAATTAACTTCTTGTCAGTCAATTGTAAAAATATTTGGACCCTTGAGCCCCTGAAAATGGAAGTACTTTGCTTAAAATGGCTGTAATTCCTAAATGGTAAATGCCATATTTTTGTGGAACCTCTTAAAATAAAGCTGAAAGTCTACACTTCGATCACATCTTGATTGTTTTATTTCCAATCCATTGTAGTGGTGTATAAAGGCAAAATCACAAAAACTTTGTCATTGTCCAAATACTTCCGGACCTGAGTGTATATACACCAATCAGCCATAACATTATGACCACCTGCCTAATATTGTGTTGGTCCCCCTTTTCCTGCTAAAACAGCCCTGACCTGTCGAGGCATGGACTCCACTAGATACCTGAAGGTGTGCTGTGGTATCTGGCACAAAGACGTTAACAGCAGATCCTTTAAGTCCTGTAAGTTGCGAGGTGGGGCCTCCATGGATTGGACTTGATGGCCAGCACATCCCACAGATGTTCGATTACATTGAGATCTGGGAAATTTCAAGTCAACACCTTGAACTCTTTGTCAAGTTCCTTGAACCATTCCTGAACAATTTTTACAGTGTGGCAGGGTGCATTATCCTGCCGAAAGAGCTCACTTCCATTAGGGAATACCGTTGCCATGATGGGGCGTACCTGGTCTGCAACAATGTTTAGGTAGGTGGTATGTGTCAAAATAGCATCCATATGAATGCCAGGACCCAAAATTTTCCCAGCAGAACATTGCCCAGAGCATCACACTGCCTCCGCCACCATAGTGCAACCTGGTGCCATCTCTTCCCCAGGTAAACGATGCACACGCACCTGGCCTTCCACATGATGTAAAAGAAAATGTGATTTATCAGACCAGGCCACCTTCTTCCATTGCTCCGTGGTCCAGTTCTGATGCTCACCTGTCCATTGTAGGTGCGTTTGGCAGTGGACAGAAGTCAGCATGGGCACTCTGACAGATCTGTGGCTACACAGCCCCATACGCAGCAAGCTGCGATGCACTGTGTGTTCTGACACCTTTCTATCATAGCCAGCTTTAACTTTTCAGCAATTTGTGCTACAATAGTTCTTCTGTGGGATCAGACCAGACGGACTAGCCTTCACTCCCCACGCGCATTAGTGAGCCTTGGGCGCCCATGACCCTGTCGCTAGTTCACCGGTTGTCCTTCCTTGGACCACTTTTGGTAGGTACTAAACACTGCATACCAGGAACACCCCACAAGGCCTGCAGTTTTAAAGATGCTCTGACCCAGTCATCTAGCCATCACAATTTGGCCATTGTCAAAGTCTCTCTAATCCTTACGCTTGCCCATTTTTCCTGTTTCCAACACATCAACTTCGAGAACCGACTGGTCACTTGCTGCCTAATACATTTCAACCCTTAACAGGTGCTATTGTAACGAGATAATCAATATTATTCACTTCACCTGTCAGTGGTAATAATGTTATGGCTGATCGGTGTGTGTGTGTGTGTGTGTGTGTGTCATATATATATATATATATATAGACACACACACACACACACATTTTATATATATATATATATATATATATATATATATATATATATATATATATATATATATATTACAATTCAATTCAATTTTATTTGTATAGCGCTTTTAACAATGGACATTGTCACAAAGCAGCTTTACAGAAATAAATGGATTCACAAAAATATATTGTAAATATGTGAATTTATCCCTAATGAGCAAGCCAGTGGCGATGGTGGCAAGGAAAAACTCCCCGAGATGATATGAGGAAGAAACCTTGAGAGGAACCAGGCTCAAAAGGGAACCCATCCTCATCTGGGTGCAACGGATAGTGCGATTATAAATAAATCCCTTCTATTGTGTACTATATGGACAAATAGTGCAATTGTGCAACCAATAAATTCATCACAGTTTTTGCAAGAAGTCCGGCTGGTTAAAATCTATCCACTGTCCATTGATGGAGTCCTGAGTACGAAGCTGCTCGTGGCAACTGCAGCCCCAAAGCCACTACAGCAATCGCAGCCCCCCCCTCAAGCCATTACAGTACAGCTCCCCATATGTGATCCCCAAGCCATCTCCACAGCCCCCAGGTGGCACCATCCCCAGCAATCCAAACAGTTCTTCAGGCAGTCCATATGGGGCCACCCCCAGCAGCAGCGAGCGAACTCAACCGATGAAAAAAAAATAATATATATATATATATATATATATATATATATATATAAATAATGTATACACACACACACTGAACAGCCATAACATTAAAACCACCTGCCTAATATTGTCCAGGTCCCCCTTGTGCCACCAAAACCGCTTTAGCCTGTCGAGGCATGAACTCCACAAGACCTCTGAAGGTGTGCTGTGGTAACTGTCACCAAGACGTTAACAGTAGATCCTTTAAGTCATGTAAGTTGCAAGGTGGGCCTCCATGGATCAGACTTGCTTTACAGCACATCCCACAGATATTCAATCGGATTGAGATCTGCGGAATTTGGAGACCAAGTCAACATCTTGAACTCTTTGTTATGTTCTCAAACCATTCCTGAACAATTTTTACAGTGTGGCAGGGTGCATTATCCTGCTGAAAGAGGCCTGCATACTTATTAGAGGTGCAAAGAAAAAACTATTCAAAAATCATGGAAAATAAAAAAAAAAATCACTCCAACAGTCTTGACAGATCCGACCTCATCAGTATACAAGTCTAGATATATCTCAAACCCTAAAGGTAAACAGATCTTTAAAGAAAAGCACACTTTGAGTTCATTATATTAATTACCACAGACCTCAAAACGAGTATAGTTTTCGCTCAGGAAACCTGTGTAGCGTTTTCTCAGAAACTGGCCCAGCTCAAACTGTTGCTGCATACCCTCCTGTACATTCACACAAGACAAACAGGTTATCAGTTAAGGCTGCAACAACCACACAAACAACCAAGCACATGCAGTACAATTACTTTATTATTATGGGTTTTGCAGCAAGTCTAAACAATGTACAAAATACTGCTGTCTGTTCAATGGACTCTCAAAAGATTGTGTGTCTGTGTATTTACGCAGAGTTGTACAGTGCGTGTGTGTGTGTAAAAGGTACCTTAGAAAGCTGTCCAAAACCCTGTGGCCATGCACTCTCCTGGTATGGGTCTGTTGGATAGGCTTTTACTGGAGAACGGTCTCCATGGCGATACAACTAAATAAACAAGGACAAAAGTTTCTAATTATGATAAAACACCTAATAGAATTTGCACCTAGAGAAACTTCATGATTCCCTTAATTGTCTATGACTACAGTCCCCTCCAATAGTATTGGAACAGCAAAGCCAATTCTTTTGTTTTTGCTATGCAGTGAAAACATTTGAGTTTGATATCAAAAAATGAAATGATAGATCACAATTTCAGCTTTCATTTCACTGCTTATCCCTTGCTTGCAATAACTGCCGGCGACCCACGGACATCAGCAAACTGTGGCATTCTTCTTTTGTGATACTTTTCCAGGATTGTACTTCAACTTCTTTCAGCTGTTGTTTGTTTTGGGGGTTTCTCCCTTCAGTTTCCTCTTCAGAAGGTGTAATGCATGCTCAAGTGGGTTATGGTCTGGTAATTTACTTGGCCAATCTAAAACTTTAAAATTTTTTCCCCTGATGAAGTCCTTTGTTGTGTTGGCAGTGTGTTTGGGCCATTGCTTTACTGCATGATGAAGTTCTTCCCAAATAAATTGGATGCATTTCCCTGTAAACTGGCAGACAAAATGTTTCTGTAGATGTCTGAATTCATTCTGCTGCTACCATCATGACTTACATCATCAATAAAGATTAGTGAGCCCATTCCAGAAGCCGCCATGCAACCCTAAGCCATGACACTACCTCCACCTTAATTGACCGATGAGCTGGTATGTTTTGGATCATGACCTTTCCATCACTTTTGGTACAAGTTATTCTTGGTTCCAGAATTTTTGTGGCTCATCTCTGTACTTCTTTGTGAATTCCAATCTGGCCTTCTGATTCGTACTGCTGATGAGTGGTTTGCATCTTATGGTATGGCTATATTTCTGCTCTTGAAGTCTTCAAACAGTGCATTGTGACACTTTCACCCCTACCCTGTGGAGGTTACTAACTGTTGTTTTTGAGTTGTCCGGTTGTTAGTACATCAGTGGTTGCTTTCTTTTTCAAGACATTCCAAATGGTTATATTGGTGGCTATGCCAAAGGTTTGGGAAATGATCGATTTTCCCTCTTTCTCAGCTTCAAAATGGCTGGCTTTTCTCCCATAGACAGCTCTCTGGTCTTCATGTTGGTTTATTCTTTTTAACAACAAATGCAGCTTTCACTCAGGGCTCATACCAAGAATAGACATTCAGAGCTATTAATTGTTTAAGCAATCAGTCTAACAGAATACACCTGGGCAACAAGAAAAACCTGTCAGTCACATGTTCTAATATTTTTTGGTGCACTCAAACAAAAGGCACCATGTTCTAACTTGTTTAACACATCTAAATGTAAATCCCACATAATGAAACTGAAATTCTAATCTATAGTCTCATATTCATCTTTTCATATAACCAAAGATCACTTCTGCTGTACTCAATTTAATGTTTTATTGTTCATCCATTTGCTCTTTAAAATTAGTTTATTTACTTAATATATGAGGCTTTTTAAACACAACTAGTGATGCACCAATATGAATACTCTTGGTTCATACTGACAGCTTAGTGGTTCTGATTCCATTATTTTTCCCCTACATTTAATATAATGTTACATTTAGACAAACACAGGGTTAAACATTAATTTGTTATATTCCCTCACATTCCTGAGAAAAATATTTTATAATATTTAACATGTTTAAAAATATTACATTATTGAGAATAACTCAATAAACTCAAATTTCACATAGCCCTTCTCTGTTAACTTTGTTTCTGTTTAATTAAACTGATTATTGTGTCTGTAATATATATACAAACCCTGAGGGGTTCTCTACAATATTACGCTGATTGCATCTGTGAACTACGGAACAGTTCATAATTAGAGCCACCTTAATGTCAGATACCTAGAATATAGCAATATAGGCAAAGTTTTAGGTGAATGTTCTCCAAAAATTGACAGCAATATGGGCTATAATGTAGTACAGATCGCACTAGGGACAGTCCTTTACTGATTGCATCTGTGAACTATGGAATATTTCATAATTAGAACCACACGAAAACCAGATATTGATGTCTATAATATAACCACAAAGGCTAAATTTAAGGTGGGTTTTCTCAAAAAAAAGAAAATTGACCGCAAAATCGGCTCAAATTTAGTATGGTCACAGTCTGAGAGGTGCTCAACTACAGTGCGCTAATTGCATCTATGAACTATGGAATGATTTGTAATTAGAGCCACCCAAATACCTGTGATTGATGTCTACTATGTAACAATATAGCAACTTTTTTGGTGAGTTTTCTCCCAAACTTGACAGTAAAACGGCCTCAGATTTAGTATGGTCTCACTCTGGGACATCCTTTACTATATTATGTTGATGACATCTAATATTGATGACAAAATGTTCTGAATCGAGTTTGGGAACAGGACTGGATATGCTGTATCATACTGTTCTAATTACACCTCTAAAGTACAGAAAGTTATTGAGCCTGCAGCTATATGCTGGAAAGTTTTATCATGTAATTCTGAAATAGTTGCGCATTATATTAGTCTCATATTTGGCCCAGTGAACCAAAAAAGAATAATAAAAATGTGTTCACACTGCTAAACTTTCTATACCACATAATTTTTCAAAAATAATACACAAACCCAGACACTATCAGACAGCAGCTTTATTACACTGACTACAGTTTTTCAGTGTAAGAGAATATTTAATGAATAATTCCTACAGTATGCATGAATGCACTCTATAATTATGAGTAATGCATATCAAAGTTCAATTAATAAAGTAATCAGTTAGATTGCACGCGTCTTCATTTCACAAAAAAAAAAAAAAAAAAAAAAAAAAAAAAAAAAAAAAAAAAAAAAAAAAAAAAGCGTTTTGGGTGTATGACCTTTTTGGCTTTCCACACGCTCTGCTCCGCCTAGAGTACATTTCGTCGACTGACAGCGAGACCACGAAACTCCGAGTGTCTGACGGCGAAACCGCAGGTCGATACTGTAGCATTAACACGTGAGATCTTGTGATTACACAAACAATCTCATCAGCACTTTTCGCCCTATTACTAAGTAAATGAGCTGGTAGGTTTTTATTTTTTAAATGTTCGATTCATTGTCAAGTAGCAAGTAAGCCAGCCAGTTAAATACGAAACCTTTAGTTAGTGGTAAGTTCGTATTTCCAAAAATGAAGGAGGGAGATGTGGTGCTGCTTTGTCGCCGATTTGTTAGCTACATTAAGCCACGTTAAGCATTTTTTCTCGTTAAGCGTTATAAAACAACACTGGGTAATTATAAAGCAGATAGCTATGTAACACGGGTTAAGCTGAATCATACTCACCATTATGACCAATCTAAGCTTACATTCTCCAACCGAATATCCGAAGACAAACAACGAAAAGATGATAAAAATACACGATTTCATGTTTGTAATCACAGGCGCAGCTTACATGCAATATAGGCGGCCTCCTGAAAGTATACAGAAGACGTGAGAAGAAAGATATACAACCAGAGATAAGTAGTATTTCTTAGCTACTGCCCTGAGTCCGATGATGTGAAGACCCAAGCCTGGTTTATAAACCAATGGACAAGGCTCTGCTCAGGGTTGCCAGGAATGCGCAACAATGCAGGAACAATCCTAAAATTTCAGTAGTACTCCAAATATGGTACCACCACCCAACCCTATATTGAACTCCGTAAAAAAAATACATCGTAGCATTTACTAACTGACATCTATTTAGCTTGCAATGATAATATTTTAATGTATGCAAACCGTCCACTCTATAGATCATATAGCAGGGGAGTTGGTTGGAATGAAAAGACTGCACCCACACAGGCCCTTTCCGAATAAGATTGGACCCCCTGGACCATATAGATGTGCTGCTGTATACCTGTCAAGTGATGTAAAGTGTCGTGCAGAAGGTTAGAGATATTTTAGCTGTCAGTCAACTCAAGTCATACGTGTCACGCACCTATTCAGACACGCGCTTATAGATATCATCCAATAACGTCTAAAACACATCTACCGTTGTGAATGAAAAAAAATGGACGTGTAAATTGAATGGCCAATTCTGGTCTAACTAAAAATGGCTAACATGCGTTTTTAGCGGGGTTAAAAATTGCACTGCACTTTCCTCCGAGTGTTCAGCTGCACTGCGCCGCAGCATGAGCAGCTGTTTGAAAAGCTGGCTTCACATGTCTCGGACAACAAACTCCAACTGCAGCCTCGTTGACTATCGGTTACAGCTGGAGACGCCACGCTCTCAGGAGGCGTCTCCACAGCTGCAGCATTACGCTACTCCAACCCGTAGACTAAAAAGTCAAACTCCGGCAAGAATAAAGTGACACAATACCGCGGAAAACCGCGGACATGGCAACCCTGTCCCATTGCTAAGTCTTCTTTTCTTCCTCTTCCTCTTCCTCTTCTTCTTGTTAATAAGAGCTCATTCCCTAAGAGCGTTACTGCCATCTCCTGGATCAACAAAACCCTGTAGCCAGGCACCTGCTGTAAAATATACAGTACAGCAACTATATATAGGGGTTGTGCTTGTGGTTGCCCAGTCCGCGTACCTTGCCAGATTTGCATTAAAAGCCAGCCTCGGCCGATGCGCAACACGCATACGCGGTGTAAATTAGGCAGCGGACGCGGGTTAGGTACTGTGACGATGCTGCTGCACGTTTTTTTTTTACCGTGCATGTATTAACGGTTTACGGCGTGAGTCAGTCCGCCGCGCATGCGCAAAAACGTTATAGGTTATGAAACTTCGGGCGTACTCACACTAGGCCCGGCTGCCTTGTACCGTGCCCAAGCGCGATTGTCCCCCTTCCTTTTTGACAGTGTTTAAATCTTTTAATTCGGTTTTTTTGATATTTAAAAGTAACTTCTGTGCGTTTTAATTTAACAGTTTCAATTTACAAACTCAAGTAGGGAACAGTAACTTGCATATGAAAACATATACACTAGGAAATATACACATATACACATCAATATCATATATCAAGTCATATATCTATAGTTAGTGAACCTATGATTACTCAGACTCATAAGCTCCTTGTAGAAAAATCGGTATAAAAGAAGCAATAAACCAAACAACATTCAACCATTTAAATTCTTAAATATTTAAGGGGGGTTGACATAATACAATACAAACTCAAAAAAAAATGAATAGCATGTACTATAACTTGAAAGGAAGGGGACTTAGACATGACTTCATATAATTCATGAAGAGAATGACCATCCCTGGATAGATTTTTGTATGGATGATAATTTTTACAATCATGGATAATTTTTTTAAACAAAAAAATGATTGTACAATCATTTAAGGAGGGTTTATTGTTATGCCATTTGCCCATAATAATGATTAAGTTTACCATCTTTCTTGAGAGACTATTCAAATAAATCAAAACCTGAAATAAATCAAACATAGGATTGCAAGTCCCAGTGTTTAACCAGCTGTAAAAAAAAAAAAAAAACATGATTCTAAACTACATGTCCTTCATTTTTGGTGAAATAATTCCAGTATTTATTTAACATCATTTCATTATTAAAAATTTTAACTTTTGATAGTACTGTATATTAAAATAAGAAAATAACGTGTATTTTAAAACATTTCCAATTACTTTGTTGTTGCATTTTTTTATGACCAATATACACTTCGCCAATCTTCAACCCAGGCAATTTAACAGGCATATTTGAAAATGTAAGAGTACTTTACGTGGCCTGCACTCACACTGCACTTAACGTTCCGGACCTGAGCACACTTACGTTATTACGATGCGACTTTTTGTTTTGAAGAAAACAGGAAGAAAAGCGCTCTCGCACAACACAATTGACTAAATCATTGTAACGTTACTTAATTTGTGGCTTATTTGGAGTCATTTGTGGCGCGGTGAAACACGGTTCTCTCACATGCCTAATAGATTGCTAAATAGATTTATTACTTAGGCTACTCAGGCACGGTACATATCTCCTAGTATGAGTGCACCTTTAAATAATACGGTTTTATATTCAAACTGGGCGGTCTCCAATCTTTTTTAATGTAATTACGGCATATAAAAATTTTAATTAAGCTATCCAATTTCCATAAACAAATGTTTTATTTTCGTTTAGAAAATGTATCTTCATATCAATAAATAAAAAAAATCTTGTTAATAAAATATGATTTGCTGTGGTTATTTATGCTGTTCCTATCAGAGTTAATATAATTTTAAAGGGATCTATTAAGTCATAATTCCTCTCCTTGCTGTTGCACATCCATAAATATAGTAGTTGGGTAAATTTGTTTCTCATTCTCATCCAAACTCTGTGTTAGAAATGGATGAAGCTTAATATATTAGTAGATTAGTATATATTAGTATATGTTAGTAGATTATTAGTAGATTAGTATATATACCAGTAAGCCCGTCCCTTTCTGCTCTCCGATGATTTATAATTACACTATTTGTTATCACCCAGATGAGGATGGGTTCCCTTTTGAGTCTCGTTCCTCTCAAGGTTTCTACCTCATATTGTCTCAGGGAGTTTTTCCTTGCCACCATGGCCTTTTGCTTGCTCATTAGGGATACATTTATAAGTTTAAAATTTATATCCCGAATTTATATATTTCTGTAAAGCTGCTTTGTGACAATGGCCATTGTTAAAAGTGCTATACAAATAAAATTGAATTGAATATATTAATGTCTTAATGGAGGTGGTTTCTTACAATAAGCCTTGTGCTCTACTATATAAATATCTTAAAAGAAACAAGGTTAAATACATATCCTGTAAGTTAATTTATCAGTTTATCCAGTCAATTTGAAACTAAAGATGAAGGATTCTAACATGGATACTATTTGTACTTTTTATGGTTTTGCTGAAGAATAGAAAATCCCATCTGTTATGGCAATGCATTCATTGTTATTTTTGACAGGCCTGTGTTGCCTGTGTTCAGACCCCTTTTTATGCTGAATTTCTAAATTATAATTCTGCACTATGCGGGACCACCTCATAAGTCTTTGGTTCTGGTTATACATGTGAGACAAAAACACTAAAGGGTTATGGTCAGTGGTCAGATAGGGTACTAGAACCAACATAAACTTCAAATTGATGTAAGGCTAACAACAAAGCTAAGGCTTCTTTCTCAATTGTCGAGTACTACTGTTTATTGAACTTATAGGAGAAATAATATACTGGATGATCAATTCCCATGTTATCCTCTTGAATCAACACAGCCCCTGCACCAAGGGCACTAACATCCACCTCCAGCTTAAAGGGTTTTAAAAAGTCTGGGGCTCCAAGGATAGGTGCATTACAAAGCAAAGTCTTAACACTATCGAAGGCATGCTGGCAAGACTGAGACCACACAAAAGAAACAGAAGAAATGAGAAGAGATGTAAGAGGAGCCACCACTGCCAAAACGTTTATACAAAAACTGTGGTAGTACCCTGCCACACCAGGAAAATGTCTCAGCTCCTGCCTAGTGGAAGGAATTGGGAAGCTTTTAATGGCCTGGAGCTTTTTTTTCACAGGACACACTTGTCCCTGAGCTACTTGTTTTTCCTAGGTAGGTTATTGTGGCTTTAGCGAACTCACATTTTGCCAGGTTTACAGTCAAAGAGGCTTTCATCAGTCTCTCAAAGACTGTGCGTAAGGACTCTACGTGACTGGGCCAGTCCAAGGAATAAACCACCAAATCATCTAGATATGCACTACAATTAGACACATCAGCCAAAATTATGCTGATCAACCTTTGAAACGTACCTAGGGCATTTTTCAAGCCAATGAGATTTCTGAAGCACAGGGAGTTAATGGAGCTTGCAAATAGCCCTTAAGGAAGTCTAATTTGGTCACAAACTGTCATTAATCACCTGTCTGTACCGAATCTATAGGTAGAATCAGGTTTTTGGAACAAGTAAACATGGTGAACTCCAAGGACTTTTTTGCTAAGCCATGTTCCAACGAATAATCTACTTCTCATCACAGCTCTGAGAGAACATCACCACACAAGTTCGGAAAATCCTTTAATAATCTAGAAATGTCTTCTTTCTGCTCCTCTGACAAATGAGCTAATAATGATGACAAGGCTGATAACAACTCAGAATTTGACAACCTAGCACAGGGTTGAGATATACTAAGTCAAGTTCTTCTAGCTCAAACCATTTGGCTTGGGATTTTATGAATGCATCTTTGTTTTTCTCAATAAATAATGCATCTAATTCTGTTTGTAGAGTATGCATTTCTTTCCTCTGTTATTCTGAAGGATTTAGTGAGCTTAATATAGAATTATATGCCTTCCCCTCTACCAGTGTCGGTAGGGGTGCCAAATTTCAATGCTGGGAGCAGAAGCGTCCCCGGGCCGTGCACTCGACATTCAGGGGGGTACTCAAGGGGGGGTATACATCAGACCTTGGTGGAATTGGGCAGTGTGCAGACCTTGATCCACCAAAGCCTGATTCAAGATGAGGCTTTGAATGGGTGCTCGGAGGTGAAGGTGAGGTGTATATGTATGTATGTAACAATATGTTCACACACATTCAATTCAATTTTTGTTTTCAATTCAATTTGTATAGCGCTTTTAACATTGGACATTGTCACAAAGCAGCTTTACAGAAATATATAAATTCAGGACAAACATTTTAAATATATAAATTTATCCCTAATGAGCAAGCCAGAGGTGACTGTGGCAAGGAAATACTCCCTGAGGTGATATGAGGAAGAAACTTTGAGAGGAACCAGACTCAAAAGGGAACCCATTCTCATCTGGGTGACAATGGATAGTGCAACTATAATAATTCCCTTCTATAACTGCGTACTACATGGTCAAAAGTGCAATTAACCAGGAAACCAGTGTAACAAGGAAATTCATTATAGTTTTCACATGAAGTCTATTTTGTTGAAGTTATCAAACTGTTCACTGCACTTGAGTGGGCTGCACAGAGCCCTGACCTCAACCCCACTGAACACCTTTGGGATGAATTGGAATGATGGCTGTGCACCAGGCCTTCTTGCCCGACAACAGTGCCCGACCTTTTTACTCTCTTATGGCTGAATGAGCACAAATCCTCACAGCCATTTACCAAATTCTAGCCTTCCCAGAAAGTTATAGCTGCTGTTACAGCATCAAAGGGCAAAGAACTCAATATGAACGCCCATGGAATTGGAATGGGTGCCCACATACTCGGGTGCCCACATACTTTTGGCCATATAGTGTAACTCCTATAAAATGAATTTATTGTAAGAAAAAATATTGAGGGAGATATCAAAGTCAACTGAACTTGTAAAAACGACAGAACGCCATTCCCACAAATAATTTGTAGAGATGTAACTTAAATTGTTCGGCTTGTGTTCCGTTCACTTGTATGGGAATGGGTGGGGTTTAAACAATGTTCTGCGGCCAGCCACTAGAGGGCCTCAAACATTTTGGCTTCACATTTCCACTCCCGTTTTGGAACATTCCACCCCCATGCCAACAGAGGGCACTTTTCTCTGAATTCTAAGAAAACTTCTTTGGTTGTCATGCTCATTTCCTGTCCTCATAGAATGTGGATGCACACACATGCAGAGTGGAAACCTTTGTTATTACTCGTGTAACTTTTGAGCTGTTGTATTCTGTCTTGATCTTTGTGTATGACCCTTGCATCTTGTCTTGGTTTTTTCCTGTTTGGTTCTCCCTCTTGCTTTTAGTAATATGGCTATGTTCTGAGCTGTGTACTGATCTTTGCCTGGCCCACTGACTCTTTCGGAATTGCCCTTTGTACTAGTCTGCTCTGAGATTTATCTGCGTTTGACCCCGTCATGTTTATTATTTATGATTTTGGATTGTGGATACTGATTGTGGATACAATTATTTATTTGTAGCACAATTATTTATGACAGCAATCAATCAAATTCAGGACTTGGACAATTCAGGAATTCAAAACAGGACTTGAAAAATTCTCAAAATTCATCAACAACATATTCTAATATTGTATGAACACAGCAGACTAAGTAAAATTGACTACATATTAAGATGTTGGTCTGAGTAACATTCTGTAATTCATCATTTACAACAGTGTCAAATAACATGGTTTAGAAAATCAATGTTCTTCAAATCCACTTTTTCCAAATTCATATCCAGATCCATCTTTTTTGAAATTCAACTTGAACAGATTAAGTAATAATTACTGTACAAACCACCACTAATACGTAATATTTTGCAATTTATTTATTGCAGTAGCAGCATAACAGGACTTCCAAAAAAAATAATAATAATAATAATCAATATTTAAAATATGTACACACTACACTAAGTAAAAATGGTACACTCAGTGGTAGTCCTAAGTAACATTCTATATCTCCCAGTCAACCTTGTTCTCTTGCATGTGAGGATGACAATGCATAATTTAACCATATTTGTAGAGTATATGTATATATGCATCATAAATATGTGTAATATATCAGTCAATTTTATAATCTTATGACAAAAACTAGCCAATGCTTGAATGTCATTTTTCCTAGCTTGGGATTTTTGGGGTCAAGCGGGTCAGAGGTTCAAGCTACAGCACTGCCAAGCTGCTACTGTTGGCAGGCTCCAGGGGCGCTGTATTACGGCTTACACTGCCTGCTGACCCCAACTTCCTAAGAAGCTGGGATATGCAAAGAAAGGAATTGTACTGTAATGTACATGTGACAAATAAAGGATTTCTTTCTTTCACTGCAAGGTCCTAGTAACATAGGTTTTAACTTTCACTTAGGTGAGAAATTAAATGCTACTAAGTTTAACTCCCAATTTACCTGATGTCCTTTGTGACATTTGTGACAAAGGACATCAAAGTGACATTTGTCTTTAATAAAGGGTGTTATTAGATGATGAGAATGAGAGAAAATGAACCTGTGTCAGTGGGTGTATTCTCTGCAGGTCTCTTGTGCAAAAAACACATCAAAATATGGGTTACACCCTCTCGATTTGAGTGGACAGATCAAACACCTTTGTTTGGCGAAATGTTTTTGACAAACTCAGAAAAACCAACAGTGTGTGTGGGGCAAACCTATATAGCAAGCTCAATTACCTGGAGAAGGAACAGCTGCATAGTTGTGGTTTGCAGCAGGAGCAGGTCCTACAGGTTGGCTTTTCTGAGTTTATCAAAAACAGTTCGCTGGGCAACAGATTGTCGATCTGTGCATTCACATTGAGAAGGTACAGCCCCCTGGGTTGGTCAGTGATTTTCAAGTACTCAGATTATGCTGGCTACAGACATACATGATGACTGAATGATTATTTTCTGGCCTAATATGACTTTTTGGTCTTACTTACTTACTTCATCAACATTTTGGTCTATTTTCACTTTGGTTAATGCCTTGCCCACACAACCACTCAACTGCTGGCTGACAGTGGTGCCAGTGTGAAATAGGCATTGCTTCATCTCTAAGAGGCCAATGCAGTAGCACTTATGTCCTTTTGTTTGTCCAGCTCTCTTGCCCCTTCTGTACAGCCTGCTCAAACATCCAAATACCACCAACACCATCATGCCTGTCATCTCATAGACCCGTCATCTAGCCTAGCCTCTGCCATAAATAAGTTTAATTTATTTGCACATCTATCTGAACTGCATTCTGAAATGTTGAGTCCAACATTTGCTGTCTCCACTACTTCTACTTCTATAATATTTCTTATTAATATGAGAAAATAAGCTTAAGCTGTTTTGATTTTCTGAGCTAACTTGGCCGTTATTCTGAAGTTTTTTTTTTCTCCCATTAAATGCCACTATAACTGCACTACCAGTGTTCACCTGTGATGTCAGCATGGCAGACAACTGCTAACCTCTTACAGAAATAATGACAATACAGCACTAAAAGGCAAATTAGCACCAGAGTTGCAAATCACTTCACAAATATTTCAACATATTTAATGTGTTTCAGAGTGGAGTTTTCATTTAACTTTAGAAAAATGTGTAAAAATTGTTAATCTACATTCACTAAACACTTTATTTTTAAACACTGGTCTTCTAAACAAATGTATTCATTGTCAATGGTATGAAGAACTAAAAGGTTTTTGTTTAAGCAATAAATTTTTAGACTCCCAAACATAATCTGAGAAACACCTGAACAAAGAAACTACAAACAATTGAAACAAAATAATAATGGACATTTAAAGTATTTGATATGCATGTTCATTTCTATAGCTTGCAAGATTGCAACATTTTTGATCATTACTGAGGTTCACACTCACCTACATATTTTGACATCAAGATTGTGAAAGTTGGCCAAAAATCCTAGGACAAATTTTGTAAAAGTAAGTTTCGCATATTATGCAAATTATCACTTTATGAAATTTTCACTTTACACTTTATTTTCCCAGAGATATGTTTGGTTTTATGTGCAAATATGAATAGTGCCCCCGAGTGACCAATTTGAGTGAGATTGCATCAGGTAGTAGTGGGTCCCTACCCAAACCTACCATTCAAGTTTTGTGATGATAACTCAGTGTTGACCCTGTCAAATGCCCTGTTATCATCAAAAATCCACTTACACATAGACGCAGGATACCAAATTTCAGCTTGATGTGATTTATAGTTCCCAAGAAAGCATTATCTCACCATAGCACCACCCCTATGAATGACCACACCCCAAACTTTGCTTGTGACCTCCAAATCTTGTCCTCTTTAAGCCTTTCAAGTCTTGTGCTAATCCATTCAAGCAATCATGAGTTAGCTGTTGGAGTAAATTAGGCTCCACCTCAATAAAATTGATTGTCCTGTGGTGGTCATACTGTTTACAAATGTCTCCACAGTTTCACACTCTGCTGAGTAGTTTGGCACCAAATTTGTAAAGAGAGGCCAAAAAACTTAAGACTAGTTCACCAAAGTAGGTGAAGAATATTGATGATGTGCAGACATTGTCATATGCAGGGAGTGACCAGTATTTGCCAGATATTCTTGCAGCTGCTTTTTTTTTGCCATAGTTCTCTTGGCAGCCTTTTTTTTTGTCATGTCCTTTCCTCAATTTTGGAGGGACGTCCTGTTCTTGGTAATGTCACTGTGGTGCCCCATTTTCTTCACTTGTAAATGGTGGCCGTCATAGTGTTCCATGGCACAACTAATGTTTTGGAAATTGGTTTGAACCCCTCTGCTGATGGATACCTATCGACAATGAGATCTTGATTTGATCTTTAATCAGAATGACTTCATTGATGACAGATGTATGATATCTGAATTAGTTTGAATGTAATTGATTCAGAGTACAGTCACATGCCCCTTTACAAAAGGGTTGCACACTTATGCAGATGACGATGGGTTCCCTTTTGAGTCTGGTTCCTCTCAAGGTTTCTTCATGTCATCTCTGAGCCACCATCACCTCTGGATTGCTCATTAGGGATAAATTTAAAATTTATATCTAGAGTTCTGTCTATTGTTAAAAGCACTATTTAAATAAAATTGAACTGAATTATGCAACCAGGTTATTGTTACATTACAAAAACCTACAATTTTAATAGGGATGTGTAGACCTTTTATATCTACTGTACATAATATACTATATGTACATAATCTACTATACATAATAAAAGTACTAACAGCATTTAACCTGCCCCGTAGGCCTTTCCACCTCAGACTGAGATAGCATGTAAACTTTGATGCAGTGTTCCATACAGATGGCATGGCCAAGCTGCTAAATGATTCTTTATAGATATGCTAGTTTTTCCACCTCAGCCATTTCAGGCTACTTTTCAGTGCTTTTATGCACATATTCAGAATTCCCATAAAAATAATTGCAGGGAAACCATATTTATGAAACTTGTACTATGTGAACCTTTGGAAAAAGGTAATTCTGCAATGATGTATAAAAAGCAAACTAATACATAAGGCTCATCAATTGTTTGCACAACAGAATTTATTACAAGAACAGTGGTTTTGAAAAGAAGTTTCCAGGGAATGCTAAATGATGCAAATTAATAAAAATCTGAACTGAATAAAACTCTCTAAAACTCACAGCACCACATATGCCAAATGACAGACAAAAACAAAAGGTGTTTTTTTTTTGTTTTTTTGTTTTTTCTAAATCATATTAGAATATTTGTAGTCAGCAGTTGTAGTCAATCTGCATTCAAACAGAAAAACAAATAGTGCAATCAAACCAATGCAATTATTGTAATACTTTCAAGTGCCCAGAAAACAGACATTAGAAATAAAACTTCCACAAAACAAAAAATAACAAAATTAATGTACATAAATAAAATTACAGGGGGAAAAAAACCAAATTTAAAGATACAATTTACATACTTTGTGAAACTGTAAACAGTAAATCTAGAAATGAGGTCCATTCTGGTCATAAAATTCATGTCTGAGGCTTGGGTTGACAGTGTAACTAGTGTCATAACATAACTATATATTTAGGTAGGTAGGTAGGAAGATAGATAGATAGATAGATAAGAAATAATAATAAAAGATTCTGAGGTATATGGCAAACAACACTAAAATGCAAACATACCTATACATGTTAACTTTTTTTAACAGTAAAAATAAATGTTGCTACAATGCCCTTCATCTGCTAAAATTCCGAAGTAAATAACAGACAATCATATTGACCAATTAATTATTGAAAAATTGTCCAGAAATTGTTACAATAGTTACAAGCTTTTTTTTTATTATTTTATAAAGTTTCAGGCAGTTTCCTAAGCTGAAATACTTACACGAACAGAACAGTGATCCAATGTGAATGATAGCTGGCTGTAAGCAAAAACTACACTTGCACTATTATGGTGTACATTTAAAATCAGTGCCAGGAGGATATGGATCACTTAGTTACCTTCTATTGTATTAGTATAGCTTATGAGGCACAGTGTTTACAGAGGACTTTATAGAGGCAGCTGAATGAATGGCAAAAACACTGTTTTGAAAAAGGTCTAACTTACCATTTTTTTTTTTTTTTTTACAGATATTTGTTTATTTGATAAATAATATTGACTGCCAGGCTATATCACTTTGATGTTAGTCCCTGAGGGGTTGACGGTCATGATTTTGTTAAATTAAAATTTTATATACAAAATTACACAACCATGTCCACAACAGAAAGTATAAAGCTGTTTTAATTAAATGTTTAGATATATGTAATAAATGTAGAAGGTGACACCTTCGGTACACCTGTGTTGGTGTAAACAAGATTTAGGACATTTGTCTTATAGCAATATTTTACAACTGTTGCACCCATCAGACTCTTCAATTATTAAAAGGTGTACACTTATGTACCATGCAAAATACTAGCAATAATAGTAATTAAAAAGTACTTATCCATGGTTACAAAAGAAGTACTATCTGCAAATATGTATTACACTGTAACCCTGATTTTTTTTTTTTTTTTTTTTTTTTTTAAGGGGGGTTGATAGGGTTTTTTTTGTTTGTTTGTTTTTTAAGCAGACAGAAAACATACATGTGGTGCTATTTACATGCAAACAGTTAGGCATTTCACTCCATATATATTTATATTGTTATAAAGATTATGTACTAAACTCCACTGTTTGCTGCTGGCAGTCTTTATAGGGGCTTTAACTGTTTTCTTTAAACTGAAACTGACTTTAATACAAAATATTGGGGCAAAATGAGTTCTGACTATATATACTGTGTTAAAACCTTTATTCCCTGAATCAAATAAGAAAGAGATGCATCCCTTTCCTGAAGATGATGTGCAAGAATATTCATTATATAGTAGTCAATGTAATAAGCAAATACATTTGTGAACATGTTAATATAATCTATTACTTTTGTAAAATATGTAGGTTTTTATGTACGTTTTGTTACATGAAGTTTTGCTAACACTGAATATGAAATAATTGAATAGCACACACCACCAAGAGTGGTATGATGGGATCCATTAACACCCCAATCTTTTTTTTATTATTTATATGTGCATATTTTATTCTGTGAGACTTACTGATTTTCAATGATGCAAAGAAAATAAATTAAATAAACCCACAAGTGCATGCCCTAATTGCCCACAGTATAATCCCTTTACAACCCACAGTTTTGGTAGTTTAATAATAGAATTGAGGATAAGAATGCATGCAAGAATGGTCTACCATGCTCTAAAATGATAACCATCATATGCTACATGGCCTCTTAAAACCTGTATTGTGAAAAATACATCATGAACATGATAAGCATCACTTACCAGGAATGTAGCCAGATATGATTATATTATGTGTTTAATGTTCTAAATGAATACAAATAGAGATACGAATACGAGCTGCACTACTCATTGTCTTTTTTTTTTTTTTTTAAATAAAAAGAAAGCTTGCTAGAAAGCCTCACAATGAGACTAGGTGTGTACAGGTCTGGAATCCTGCAGAATGAAACCAAAAAGTTGAGAGAGACTGGCAGGCATGGTTGCCAGATCTCAGCAAAAATCCCACCCCAAAACTCAAAAACCACAGAAGAAGACTTGAAACTACTGCTGATTTTTCAGTATATGCAATACATGGATATTAACACCTATACCCATAAATCCATGAACCCCCTTTCCCTCTCCCAGTCTTTGCAGTAAATCTTAAACCAGAAATTGTTCTGTACATTGTATACACACACTGCCTGTACTTAACCTTTCCCTGTTTGCCATTGCCTATGTTTATGGAAACTGGACTTGTGGACAGCATACTCACTGACCATTTTATTAGAAACACCTGTACACCTGCTTATTTTTGCAATTATCTAATCAGCCAATCATGTGGTAGCAGCGTAATGCATAAAATCATGCAGATACAGAATGGGGGGAAAAAACGTGATATGACTTTGACCGTTGCATGGTTGTGGGTGCCAGATAGGCCGGTTTGAGGATTTAAGTAACTGCTGATCTGGAATTTTCACGCACTTTACAACTACGGAGAGCAGAAAAGAATCACAAAATGCACAGCAAGTCAAACCTTAAGGTGCAGAAGACCACACTGGGTTCCACTCCTGTCAGCCAAGAACCAGAATCTGAGGCTACATTGGAATATTGGAAAATTATCACCGGTTTTGTATTTTGTTTTTTTTTCCAATATTCCCCTGTCCAGTTTCAGTTAAGGCTGTCAACCCCAAAGTGACACTCATAATAAATGAGTCTGCGTTTCTGCCTCACAAACCTATTTTTTAATGTCTGTGACTAGGTGTGTCCTTAATGTCCTGTCTGTATGTGCTACAGTTTCCAGTCAATAAACAAAGTGATCCATTTGCCAAAGCAATGAATTTTCCTTCACAAACAACTGACAAATTGTGGACACTGATCTTTTGACCAATAAAACCACTGCAAAGCTGAGGTAGCAGAGAATAATTATATATATATATATATATATATATATATATATATATATATATATATATATAATGATAGGTGGTCAAAGAGGACTGCTCAGTACTATTTTGCAAGTAAGGTTAGATGAAGAAAGCTTTGTTTTTCACTGTCAACTGCCATTCCCTTGAGTTTATACATGTTTGTAAGCATGTCATTTGTAAGAACAGTAATGATATAACTGACCGCCTTACTTATGTTAGATACTATTTGCTACAGAAAATACTTAATTGTATATGGATTAATTGTCTTAATTGTCTTTTTCCTTGGAATAACACTGCAATGCTCTGATGCTTATGCACTCTAAACGAGGCAGTATTTTATCAGATTTTTACAGACTTATTTACATCTTACAACTGTTTTCTTGTACTCTGCAGTTTATTAAATGAAAACTATCAATCATTTATGTATCTTGACTTATCCATAAACATAAGTATTTAAGATGAATTCTTCTTAAGAGAAGAGAAAATTATAAAAATTTGTTGTAAAATAAATGGCTGCTTTTGTACCCGCTTTCACTAAGGGCAAAAAGCTTCTTTTTTATTTATTTATTTGTCATAGTTGTGACAAATATGGCGCATGACTACGATTGCCATCAGCCACCGCATCTCACCTGATCACAACACTCATGTCACATGATTGTGCCTGATTCACATTTTACATAGTCCTAGTCTTTGTTCACGTGTGTTTCACGTGAAGGGAGCCCATCAGACGATGGATACCTTGCCTGTCAGTCCAGCTGGACGCATCAGGAGCTGAGCTTTAAAGTCAGATGCAAACAGTGTTGTGATCAGGTGAGATGCAGTTGCTGCAGACCCTCCCGTCTGTCATGATTGCGCCGAATACGGTGCAGGGCTATGATTCCCATTAGCAACTGCATCTCACGTGATCACAACACTCATGTCACATGACTGTTTGCATCTGATTCACATTTTGGGTTAATGAGCAGTAGTATTTGTCACGTTTGTATACCACTCTTTGTCTAGCATCTGTTGTGACTAGTGTCATTACATGTTGTTGTATCCATGCGATGCTCTTGTGTATTTCATGCTTGTTACAGTTTGTTTGTCTTCATGTTACGCAGTCCTAGTCTATGTTCACATGTGTTTCACTTTAAATAAAGTACTCTTTAAATAAAGTGCAATATTAAATAAAGTGCACTTGCATCTGTCTCCAACCATTCCATGACGTAATGCTGAACAGGGCAAGCAGATCCAGGAGAACCAATGGCAGCTCGACCAGCTCCAGGCTAGACTCCCACAAAGAAATTTTTGGGGGAAGGCTACAACCCATGTATTGGCCAAGCCTAGTTGGCCAAACACAAGCAGCGGGGTGACAGCGGGGCTCATACCAGAGGCTGAGGAATTGGCCTCCCCAATGCAGCTGATGCTAGAGGCCGAAGGGGTCGCCTCACTATCCCAGCCAATGCCTGAGGCTGACAGGGTGGCCTCACCAGCTCAGCCAACGCCAGAGGCCAACCAGGTGGCCTCCCATGGGACGTTCATGCCGAAGGCCGACCAGGCGGCCTCCCAAGAGATATCGAAGCCAGAACACCCTATGTCTAGTGTCTATTGTGAGTAGCATCATTATATGTTGCTGTATCCAAGCCATGATCTTTTGTACTTCATGCTTGTCTAGTTTGTTTGTTACATGGTCTTAGTCTTTGTTCTTGAGTGTTTTATTTTAAATAAAATACTCCACACTTGCATCCATCTCTAACCATTCTGTGACATTATTAATATGCAAGTTCATATCAATAAGCAAATAATTGCATTGTTAATTGCCTGAAGATAGGTTTATGATGAACTAGTGGAAGATAAGATTTTCAGCCCAAGATAGTTTTTTTTTTTTTTGTTTGTTTGTTGAATTTATCTAGATTCTGAGACCTTACTTGAAATTAGAGTAAACTTAGATGTATTAATAAGTATTATCCGAGTGCCTTGAACAGCTGATAAACAAGTGAATTTTATTCACCACAGACTCCGTCTAATTAGCCTGTGTTCTTATTAACTGAGAATGTAAGCAATTCCAAACTGTAGTGTATCCTACAGGTTTAGTAAAATCTAGCAAATTCTGAACCATTTGACCATAAAGGTTTTATTGTAAACAAAATTCAAAAGTCAAAAAGTAAATAACTGTACTATTCTCCTAAGTGCATTGCTACCCCAACTGAAAATACTTTCAGTGTGATCTGGCATCTACCCTGTAAGCATAACCAATATGAAAAAATGCAAAGAGTTTCTACTTATCATCATAGCTTAAGTATGTGCATATCCTTTTTTCAGATCTTTTTGCCATCTTGAATAATATTGTTAATTGTAAAATAATTTATACTTTTGAAAGGTGAACAAACTCAAGGGATTAACAGTGACAGTCTTGAAAGTATATCAAAGTGGAAATTTGTATAACAATAATAATTGCTCTGTGATAAGCAACTTTCCTACAGGTAGTGTTCATATGTGCTTTTATCCGTCTTTAAGGATGTATGTACAGTAGGGGTTGGACCAATACAAATTGTTATTAGTCAACCAGTCCTAGTCGACTATATTAGGCTGTTTAATTTGTGCAGCAAATAGTGTGTCAAACTGCACTTCAATTAACAAAGACATACAGGCTACAAAGTAAATTTCCAGCTTCAAAGTTTTCAGGCTACACTACACAAGTAAATAAATTGGTGCAAAAATGTGCAAAATAAAAATAATAAATCTGTGTATCATATTACACTATTTAAGAATCTGCCAATTCATAAAATGCACTCATGTACACTAACAAAGTCACTTAGCCTGCTTTCTTTATCATCTGTCACTGTATTTTCAATCACCCGACTAGTTGACATCCCCACTGCGGCAACTAGTGAATTTATTAGTCAACCAATCTATGCAACCCTAAGGTACAGTATGAATTATACCTCCATATGGTAATGTGTGACTGTGTGTGCTAATGCAGTACATTAAAGTTGCATTAAAAGACCTGGGTTTAGTCAAGTAGGTATTAAAAGACATTCTACACTACACTAAATGAACATGACAAAAAAACATTTATAAAACATTTCCATAAAACAGTATTCAGGTTTGTATTAGAAATACAACACAACTGTTTCAGAAACACAATATACAGTAATGTAAAGTCCTGATTTGTACAGTTAGCAGCTCTGGAGAGGTCTGACCTGAGGTAACTAGATATGCAGCACAGAGGAAAACTCAGAAAAATGACAATCTGAGATGTTTACAGCAAAAATGAATGGTATATGCTATAGAAAGTGAGGTAAGAGCAGAGCATTTTTTTGTAGTTATCCAGTGTGATATGCAAAAACAATCACTGAATCAACCATATAAACATATACTGTACACTATATACAACCGAAGGTTAACATTTCCAGTTTTCATTTTGAACTTCTGTCCTGAATTGTAGGCAATAAATAAAATGTAATGGTTAAACCATGGTTCATATTTTGGTAAAAACAAAACCAAAACCCTGATGTGTCTATTCTAACACAGTATTATACCTAAATATCCATTACATAGTATTTATGTAAAAGTCTCTTTAATAAATAATAGATGAATAAATTGGATGCAAGTACTGATCTGTCATACAATTCAAAGACTCAAATCTTCAGGCAATGCTGAATGTGAAAGAGCCACACACATGAATGTGTTTTCCAAGGCTGAGGTATAGGAGTTGCACAAAGACAGCCATATGACTATGCCTGTATATCTACACACTACTAATACAGAGAAGTCTGTTGTCCTATGACTGAAAATATTGCAGCCCCTTTAGTTCCATTTATCCTGAGATAAACAATGTTGAAGGCTACAGTTGTATTGTGTTAAGAATAAGCAAAATGCAACAGTAAAAGATTTTTCAACCTAAATGGTGTCATCTTTTACAAACCATTTTAAGGCTCTGTTACATTCATATGCATGTAATATAGGAAAGCATGAAGACTCTCAGAGGAGGTTGTTTTGGACAGGAGGATTCATTAACATAATGGTTAAAAACATAAAATAAAAAATAAAAAACATCTAAATGGCATGCACCAACATGCAGATTGACAGCTAAAATTAGGTTAATTTTATATTTTAACATTGGGTTCATGCCATTTGATTACAGAATGAAATTGACTAAATAAATAACAGTGAGTAATACATAAAAACAAATTTAACAAAGTGATTTTCTGAAAAAAATCTTCAGACTAGGTGAGCACCAGGACAAATGCAAAAGTAGAACACAAACTTTTGATAAATAAATAACAGACAGTGCAGATTAATATATATATATATATATATATATATATATATATATATATATATATATATATATATATATATACACACACACACACACGCATTAATCTGCGCTGTCATATATATATATATATAGAAAGAATCCAGAAAACTAAGTCTACAAATACATTACACACAATTCAAGTTGTCAACCAGTGTACATTAAAAAGGTAAATATGTTTGGGTCAGAGCTGCAGTATTTTGGTTATTTTAAGACACTAATGTTCCACCCTCTGACTTCACATACCATTATGTAACCTGCTACTGCAACCGATACTATCATCACATGCTTCCAAATGTTATTTACAAAAAGTGCTATTCTCAGAGGTTTCCTGCCAAACTTTCAACTAATCCTTTGAAGATCTATTTCCCTATGCCAGTTTATATCATTAATAGCTTAGCTAGACCTGATAGACACCTTACATACAGTCCTATTTTAACTATATAATCAATATTTCGATTATATTGATATATATTTGTCTCAGTTACCCTGAGATTCAGTGAAAAATAGTGTACAGACACGGGCTTCTTCTTATTATAATTAGAATAATTTAAACTTAAATTAAACTTACTCCTTACTGGGCACACCCTTACTCCACACTGCACACCCTTAGAAGCAATGCCAATCTCAATGAAAATGTCAGTAACAACTACAGTCCCCTTCGAAAGTATTTTGAATGGCAAGGCCAATTCTTTTGTTTTTGCTGTACACTGAAGACTTTTGGGTTTGAGACCAAAAGATGAATATGAGACAATAAATTAGAATCTCAGCTTTCATTTCCTGATATTAACATCTAAATGTTTTAAACAACTTAGATCAGGACACCTTTTGTTTGAACCCACCCATTTTTCAAGTATTGAAAATATTGGAACATATAACTGATAGGTGTTAGTTAGTTAGTTAGTTATTTGTTTGTTTGTTTATTTTGCGCAGTTGTTCCCTTTTATTGTTTAAACAATTAATAGCTCTAAATGTCTACTCTTGGTTGAGAGTAGAATCAGAATTTCAACTTTCATTTCGTGATATTTACATCTAGATGTGTTAAAAAGCTTAAAACATGGCACCTTTGGTGGCAGACCACAATTTTTAGGTGAGCAAAAGTATAGGAACAAACAGTCTTAAAGTAAATAACACTTAATATTTGGTTGCTTATCACTTGCTTGCAATAACTGCATCGAGCCGGCAACCCACTGACATCACCAAACTGTTGTATTCTTCTTTGATGATGCTCTTCCAAGCTAGTACTGCAGCTTCTTTCAGTTGTTTATTTTGGGGGTTTCTCTATTTAGTCTCCTCTTCAGGAGGTGAAATATATGCTCAGTTGGGTTATCAGGTTATCAGGTTTCCCCTGATAAAGTCCTTTGTTGTATTGGCAGTATGTTTTGGGTCATTGTCTTGTTGCATGATCAAGTTCTTCCCTATTAGGGGAGGATGCATTTCTCCGACAGAAAGTTTCTGTAGACTTCTAAATTCATTCTGCTGCTACAATTATGAGTTACACCATCAATAAAGATTAGTGAGCCCATTCCAGAAGCAGCCATGCAAGCCCAAGCCGTGATACAACCTCCACTGTCCTTGACCGATGAGCTTGTATGTTTTGGATCAAGAGCAGATCCTTTTTTCTCCACACTTTCCATCACTTTGTCTTTCCATTGCTTTGTTAGAGGTTAATCTTGGTTCCAGATTTGTAGCTCATCTCTGTATTTCTCTGTGAATATTATTCTTGCCTTCCGATTCTTACTGCTGATGAGTGGTTTGCATCTTGTGGTATGGCCTCTATATTTCGGGTCTCAAAGTCTTCTTCGAACAGTGGATTGTGATACTTACACCCGTGCCCTGTGGAGGTTGTTGATGATGTCATTGACTGTTGTTTTTGGGTTTTTCTTCACAGCTCTCACAATGTTTCTGTCATCAGCTGCTATTTCCTTGGCCAACCTGTTCAGTGTCTGGTTCTTAATACATCAGTGGTTTCTTTCTTTTTCAGAACATTCCAAATTGTTATATTGGCTACTCCCAATGCTGACTGATTATTATCCCTCTTTTCTCAGCTTCAGAATGGCTTGCTTTTCTCCCATAGACAGCTCTCTGGCCGTTATGGTTTATCATTTTTAACAACAAATGTAGTCTTCACAGGTGAAACCTGGGGCTCAACATACTTGTTTCAGAAATTAAAACAAAATCTAACATAAAACTAAGGCAACCTGACTAAACACAAAATACATTTTTTAAATGCTAACGTTATTTATTGAAGCAAAAAAAGTTATCCAATTCCAACTGGGCCTCTGTGAAAATGTATTTGCCCCCATAGTTACTAGTTCCCCAAATCTATGAAACTGCATTCATAATGGGGTTCAGCTGGATTAGACGCAACCACGCCTGATTACTGCCAGCCCTGTTCAATCAAATCAACACTTAAATAGAACTTCTTCAACATCATGAAGTTGGTTAAAAAGTCTTACCCAGTAAAACACTGTACCAAAGTTGAAAGAAATTCCAGAAATGACGAAGAAGGTGATTGTAATACATCAGTCTGGGAAGGGTTATAAAGCTATTTCAAAGGCTCTGAGACTCCAAAGAAGAGTCACAGTGAGAGCCATTATCTCTAAATGAAAAAAAACTCGGCACAGCAGTGAACCTTGCTTGAAGTGGCTGACCTTCCAAAATTCTACCAAGAGCACAGCTCATGCAGGAACTTACAAAAGAGCCAAGGACAACACTGAAGGAACTACATGCGTCCCTTGTATCAATAAAGGTCACTGTTCATGACTCCAGTATCAGAAAGATACTGGGCAAAAATGGCATCCATGGAAGAGTGGCGAAGTGAAAACCACTGCTAATCCAGAAGAACATTAAGGCTTGTTTTAATTTTGACAAAACACACCTTGATGATCCTCAAACCTTTCGGGAGAATGTTCTGTGGACTGATGAGTCAAAAGTGGAACTGTTTAGAAGACAGGGGTACCGTTACGTTACCATCTGGTGTAAACCAAGCATCGAATTCCACAAAAAGAACATCATACCTACGGTCAAGCATGGTGGTGGTGGTGTGATGGAGTGGGGATTCTTTGCTGCTTCAGGGCCTGGGCAACTTGGAATAATTGAGGAAAACATGAATTCTGCTCTCTACCAGAAAATCCTAAAAGAAAATGTCTGGTCTTCAGTCTGTAAGCTGAAACTCAAGCGCAACTGGATTATGAAGCCAGACAATGATCCAAAGCATTGGAGTAAGTCCACCTCTGAATGGCTCAAAAAAAGGAAAATTAAAGTTTTGGAGTGGCCTAGTCAAAGTACTGACTTGAACCCAATTGAGATGCTGTGGCAGGACCTTAAACGGGCAGTTCATGCTCAAAAACCATCCAGTGTGGCTGAACTAAAGCAGTTCTGCAAAGAAGAGTGGGCCAAAAGTCCACCACAGTTCTGTGAAAGATTGTTATTAGTTTTTCACATGGGTAATAGGTGTTGGATAACTTTTTTGCTTCAATAAAAAAATAAATAATTTCTGTGTTAACTCAAGTTGCCTTTGTTTTATGTTGTATTTAATTTGAAGATCTAAAACTATTTAGTATGAGATGTACACAAAACAGAAGAAATCAGGATTGGGGCAAATATTTTTTCATAGAACTATAAATGTTGATATCAGGATATGATATGAAAGCTGATATTCTGATCTATCATCTCATATTCATCTTTTGATCTCAAACCCAAATGTCTTCAGTGTATGGAAAAAAAACAACAGAATTGGCCTTGCCATTCCAATATTTTCGGAGGGGACTGTTCATACCCGTTTAGAGCGATTAATGCCAGCATTGGTCTTTAAAATGATGAAAAAAAAAAATAATAATAAAATATGAGGCTCTCATTGGAGGACACTTCTTTAGTATCATGAAGTGAGCCACACAGACTGTGCATAATGCAAATAACGCTGAGGTAATCAGGTCACCACATTATCGCCAGAATAACCAGTATCTGGTAAGTCCCAGACTGAAAGTACAGTGCAAAAGAAAGAAAAAAATAAATAAAATAAATTAATTAATTAATTAACCATTTTAAATATTCAAATCATTCATCCCTGAATTACTATTTTCCTAAAGCAACATGTTCTAAAATAACATGGCTAACATTTTTTTTAATCTAACAGACTATAAATGGAAAATAGACAGTTATATAAATAGACATACAGACAGACAGACACACTAGCATCAGATACCCGATAATAATCACTGCAGACTTAAAAGTTTAATTACCAAAGAATATTATAAACCTGTAGCATGAGAAAGGGAATTGTGGGACAAGAGGGAAAAAGATTCATTCTTGAAGGGGCTTGTGTCATTCCTTTGACTTGCTACTGTAAATGTAACCCATTTTTACTGCCTCCAAAAATGTTTTTTTTTTTTTTTAAATTGCATGTAGCTGAACATAGGAGATAGAGCAAGTAGGGGGTTAAACATAATATTCCTTATTTTCTTATACAAAATATCTGTTTTTGCCTCCCTCATGGCTTTAGTAATGTTACTTTTTGTGAGATTAAAAAAATACAACCTAAGAACTGCTTTGGAGTGACCACTGTAATATTGTTCTTCATCTATTGTATTGGATAGTTGTGCTCACCCAGATACTGCAAAGTAAATTGGCACAGTTAAAGCCCTGTCCTTCTGCCAATAACATTTGATTTTTTTCGAACATGGTGTATTTACTAATCTTTTTGTTTTTCTCAGCACCTATAATACATCCTCTTGCACTGTGCTAGATGTGGCAGTTGGTGCTGATGTAGATTCGGTTTCTGCAGTAATTGCAGAGTCTTGTCTATCTATCCTCATAATCATTTTAAGCTTCTTTTTTGGTGGGTTCTTCAGTGTGCCCATCCTCTCTTTCACCTTGTACTCCAGGGTACTATGAGGAATACCATAAATGTTCTGTGCCTTTGAAACACTCATTTTCCCACTCATCACCACACCAATAGCCTCCTCAAGGATCTCACTGTTATACTGGCGATACCGGCCCCTTTTTTTGCGTGGCTGCTTGGAGACTGTTGGATCTGCTTCTGGATCTGAGGTTGGATACTGAGGTCCAGATGTCGACTGGTCGCCATCAGTGCCTAAATACTCACTCACCCCACCTCCATCAAAGAGGCTTCCCAAACCAGCTCTACTACTCTGTTTGGGCAAAATGGCCCTAAGCCTCCTGCTGAGAGAATTATCTGTCTGCACACTGCCCGTAGTAACGGAGCTGTAATTGTAGATATCAGAAATGTTGCCATTGGAGTTCCAGGAGAGATCCATACCCTTTACTTGTGGAATCTTCAAGTCAACTGGAGGGGAGTTTCTTGCATCTTTCTTTGCTGTAAAGGCAAAGATATCAAGGGACTTGCTATGGCAGGCACTGGTACCTTTGGTGAAGGTTCCATGATTTTCTAAGACAAGTGAAAGGTTCTTTAGATCACTAAGATGGCTGCTGGCTGGTTTACACTCCAGTACATCTAGTTGCGGTTTCTCCCAGAAGCCATCAGAAGACAGGAGAGGGTGTGTTTGACTGGAATTGAGAAAACCTGCCGTCTCTAAGCTGGCCAAAGAAAGAGGTGACGGTTGTCCAAGAAAGCAATGCTTCTGACTCTGGAGTTCCTCCTTTACAAGAAGTGATTTGGCAAGTAGAGGCTTAAAAGGGGTAGAGCAAGTATGGTTCTCCCAAATGCCATCTTGCAAACCTTGTTGTGGCAATCCATCCTTATCATCAATTTCTTGGTAGTTTTGATCAGTTATCATGGGTTGCCTAATTAAGACAAAAAATATACAAACATCTTACTATGGTTCCTAAAGTTTTTTTAATTTGGAAAAGGTCTCCATGCTTAGCTTTTGGAATAAAATTACAGTACATTGAACTGCCTCTAGATCAACATATGCACATACCAAAAAAAACCATAGTATTTTGAGGAAAACAAATAAATTCATTACACCATAAAAATACACTATATGGCCAAAAGTATGTGGACACCTGACTGTCACACCCATATGTGGGCCTTCCCAAAACTGTTGCCACAAATTTGGAAGCACAAAATTGTCTAGAATGTCTTTGTATGCTCTAGCATTAAGTTTTCCCTTCACTGGAACTAAGGGGCCCAAACCTTTTCCAGTATGACAATGCCCCTGTGCACAAAGCACGGCCCATGAAGATATGGTTTGCCATGGTTGGTTCGGAAGAAGTCTAGTGGTCTGACCTCAATTAATGCTGACCTCAAACCCATTAAACGCCTTTGGGAAGAATTGGAACGCTGATTGCATGCCAGGCCTCTCGGTGTCTGACCTCACTAATGCTCTTGTGGTTGAATGGGCAATTCCCCACAGCCACACATCAAAATGTAGCGGAAAGCCTTCCCAGAAGAGTTGAGGTTATTATAACAGCAAAGACGAGAGTAAATCTGGAATGGGATGTTCAACATACACATATGGGTGTGATTGGTCAGGCGTGCACATACTTCTGGCAATATAGTGTATATCATGCAAATTGCCAAATCAATAAGGAACCTAGATGCTAACTCTAAATTAGTAAAGTAATCAGAATGCATAATGCATTGTTAACATTTTATAATAAGGATGAGGTTTTCACAAAAATAAAATTCATTACATTCATTACATAACTGAAAAATATGTAATTTTGCATGTTAGTAAAGTAAAATAGTAATTTAAGTAAAATTCACCAGTTATCCATTACCTTACAATCCATTTAGAAAAAAATAACAGGCAGTATGGCAGTGCAATTGTACTTAATCAATAGCTCAAAAAATTATTTTACTACACTACTAATTAGATTTAGGAATATAATTAAAGTAAGTCATCTTTCCCATTATTGCCCAACCAATTAAATCTGCTTTACATCCAGTAGGTTGCATTCCTATTTGTGAATTTGCCATAAACACTCATTGTCACTTTTATAAATTTTATGGACACCACTTCTTTAACACATTAGGAACTAATCTGGGTTTATTAGTAACTTTCAATTTATAGTATACTGCATATTAAATAAACAATTATAACAAAAAAAAATTATGGTCAATAGGGAGTAATACATAGTAGTTGCTGAAGAAAAACACAATCCATCATTTTAACAGTAATCATCATGTTAACAGTAAATTGACTTATTACCTGAATGAATATGACATCAGAAATACCAGAAGAAAAATTAGGCAGTAAACAGGAAACACAAAAGAATTCAAAGGGTGGATATAAAAACAGAAAACACAACTTCATACAGATTGCTGTGCTCACCTTTTGACTACAGGTATGGCAGAGATGTCATGAGAGGGCATGAGAGAGATTCTGCTTTGTTTTTTCTTGGTTGAGAGATCCAGGACACCATCTGTGAAGTAATCCCATGGTGCTTGTTAAATTTTAAGTGAATCACTGTGGATGTATATTTTTAAGATTTAAAATAAATTCAGTGATTTCAAATTCATCCTATAAATAACTTCTTATCTTTTAGACAGACAAAGCTTGCACATGCATAAGACTGCAAATTATTTTTATCTTTTGATGAATATCCCGTACCAGTTGTATGGGATTCCATATGGGGATGGTGAGTTAGCTATCAAGCTGGTGGGCCGAAATGGCTTTGTAGCAGTTTTCAAACATTCAGCTAGCAATATTTGTAGAGATGCAGCAAACTGCTGCATTTTTTTTGTCACTGTAATTGATAGGAGAGAGAGTATATAACCCACAGAGAATGAACAGTTTTGCTCTCTGGGACTCCCAGCCACAAATGGCTGTGGCATCATCAGAATCCTACATATTTCTAAATATAAGCTCAACAGACATCATTCATTCATCATTCATCTTCAGTAAGCTCGTTAAAGCCTTGAGCTGCATTCCTCTCATGCGACTTTACAATCTGCAATTAAATGAAGGAAACTGCGTGCAGTGCTGCGAATCTCCCCTTTCTCTCTCTGATCTGTCTCTCTTATCTTGCATGCAATTTTACTCTGCTAATCAATGTGGTGACTCAGTCAATAACCTCCATTTTTTGTTGAGGAAAAATAAGCCCCAAACCCTGTAGCATTATTCCCATTAATGTTACTGTACTTTGGAACTTATTCTGTCATCAAGACTATTTTTATAGTTCTATCTCTGGCCATCTACCACATGTGGTGTGTTTAAAGTCCCAACCATATTTTTTCTTCTGATTGTTCTCCTGTTCCACACATCAGGAGGCACAGCCACACATCTTACACAGTACCAGCTCAGTGTGTTCATACCAGTGACTGTAAACAGTGGATATAAAAAGTCCACACAACCATGTTAAAATTGCAGGTTTTATGATGTAAAAAATGAAACCAAGATAAATCGTGTCTTCTTTGTCCAACTTTCATTTGATATAGACATTAAGATTCAAGTGAAAATATAGCTGCAAGCAGCGATGATGGGCCCAAGCACTACGGCACCATTGCCACCCGGTGGGTGTATGAAAACAATGCATAGTGAAGCGAGTGCTGTATTGTAACTTGTTTTGTGCTGATGTGTTAGGTTAAGCCCAGGTCTAAGGCTTTACAACAGCTTCCATGTCCAAACATACAGCTCATATTTGGTGATATAATGCATGAAGAATATAAGACATATATGCTGTTATCCTTATTAGTCATTAATTAGTTGTAGTGAAGTAATGTGTAGTGGGCACATGCATTTAAGGGGGTGCAACATAGCTCTGTTTATGTGCCTTGTGTAATGTGTAATTATAGCTATATAGTAGATGTCTTTTAAAAAAAATCCAAAATGACCTACTTCCTGTTGGGCGGAGCTGACGACTGTCATTTGAAAAAAGTCCTGCTTGATGAGAACAATATATGTACTGAGTTTGGTGACTGTAGGTAAAACTCACCCCACCACTTTAGTCAAAACGAGGCGCTACAGAGCTCCCCTCCACGCCCATGTCTTAGCTTTTGCCTACACCTAACGGTCGACAACTCTGACGTGTGTGCAGAATTTCATGAAATTTTAAGCATGCTGAGAGCCTCAAAAACATCCAAAATGAGTATTAAAGTTTGATGCGTTACCATGGCAACACCTCACCTCACATCATCTTCATTGTCTTGGCATAATGTTGAACAAGTTTTGTGACAATCACGTGAATCCCCTAGGAGGAGTATTTAAAAGTTCACAGCATGCACTTTTCACAAAATCCAAAATGGCCGACTTCCTGTTGGGCAGAGCTAATGATTGTCAGGGCGAAAGTTGTTCGGGTCAATGAGAACAATGCGTGTACTGAGTTTCATACATATATGATTTCAGTGCTTGGGCCCTAATAAAGTAAAGTTTTGGGGAAAAAAAAGAAATACTTAGAATAACCTGGCATAACTGTACCCACACTCTTAGAATTGATTAACCCCAAATAAAGATCAGCTGTTTCTGTATAGGATTTTCTTGACATCTATACCCACCGGATGAGCCACCACGGTGGGCCGTTCCAACCAACCAGCTTGCCCATGATGAGCCATGTGGCGGTCATCGAAGTGCAAAAGCCATTTGTAAAACCTTCAGAGACATCTCTGCTCGATCTCCACATTAAACCTAGTTTATCACATTCAGAGCCGATAACATTCATCCCTGAACAGCGTTATTTTGATTCTGTAGTTATCTGGTGGATAACAGAGTAAGTGCATCACATCACTCTTATTCTCCCTCTTAATCCACTCATTCAAAAACTGGGAGTCATTAATTGGAGATATAGCTCCTTTGTATGTGGACACCCAGGCATCAGAACACTCCCTTTGTTGTCAAGCCAAGCTTGAGTGTGCCCTTTGTTCGTGCGTGACACACATGCACGCAGACTGAAACATCCACTTATTCAAAGCTTCCACTACCATTTCTGTTTGGTTGTAATTTGTGTTTGCTGATTTGTGTTCAATAAATGTTATTCTATTGACCCAACTGTGTGTTTGCTGTCTCTTAGATCAAAACCGAAGCCAAGCTACTAAAAAAGAACTCGGATAACTATAAATCACTGTTATTATCCTTAACTAATAATTAAGTTATAATAATTGATTCATGGCAGCTGATATTGGTAAAATTAATTAGATAAATAGATTAAATATAATTATTTAATAATAATTTAATTATCATTAATTATTTTACTAATAACCAAAGTCTTGAATATTAATATCCAAGTAATTTTATGAGACTGACTACTTAAAGAAACGAACAGCCATTGTTAATTAATACGTACCTACACTGATTACCAAATGAAACTGATTTAACGAGTACTGTAGTAGTACTAGTAGCAATAATGAGTAATATAGAAATAATAGTACTTGGCTTTTATGATACCAGAGTGATATCAAACTATATAATTTACAATAAAAGTGTAATGCACCTGTTTACATACAAAACATCTATATCACCACCAGGTAAGAGAGTTAGAGGCTGTGCCCACAAATAGTTTCAACACTGGTCATGTTTGTAGCCACGACTCCATACAGCATTGCTTAATTTACAAATGGGGTAGTGAGAGTATATATCACAAACTCCTCTTTTGTTTCGTTTATTTATTTTACAAATTAATATTAGAAACATCAAAGATGGATTTTCGTGCTATTTTGAAATGTTACTGGGAGACACATTTAGACACGTTTAAATAAAAAAGGGAAAGGGTTATTTTAGTATTTTTCATTATGCTGACACACTGCACTAGTGTTGCTCTGGTATGGGGCTCAGCGCTTCCTGTGTTCTGAAGCACAGTACAGGGCCCGTTTGTCTAAAAGGACAAATTATATGGTTTAGGGTAGGGCAGACGAGGAAATGCACGCTGGCTGAAACACTAAGCGAGGCATTTGGAGGGCTTATGAAGAGGTGCAGCCAGGTGCAGCATCTCTAGGCCGATTACCTGCACGAGGGTATCACGTTATAAAAGCACATGCATGTGTCCGCAGATTTGCATGAGAGGGCATTCGCAGCGTTATAGTACACTTTTTCTATGAAAACTTGTTGCGCACTTTAGGCACATGTAATTTTACATACCCACAAGCATGTAGTTATCTTTTCCACATTCCCTGATATCTTCCAAAGGAATGTTCTTGGTATTATTTTCCAACACCATCTTCCATGAAGCTCTTTAAAATGCTAATTCAGAACATCCACAATGAAGCAATCTGCAAACTGCAACTAGCATCTAGACACTGCATTGCTTAAAATGCTCGAGGCGTGAGCTCTAGGGCAAAGAGCGTGTCCACACACAGATGCTCACATGATCTCTCTTTCTTTCTCATGCACGCACGTGTGCACATGCACACACATATACACACACACACACCATCCCTTTGATCTGTTCCTATACCTTAGGAGTTCTTAGTTAAGTAGCTGATTGGTGTTTTTCTTCTTTTCACTGTATTTCAATAAATCTGTTTTTATTGCCTTTTTTTTTGCCTTGTCTTGAATATTAAGCTGATATTGCAAGAAGCCAAACTATTCAGAAATAAGTCAATTAAAACGAGCGCAAGGTGTCATGAACTGTCCGCACACAAGAGTATTCACAAATGTGAAGCAGTGAAATAAGAGTGTAATATCATGAGTGCACTTCAGTTCAGTTCATAGATGAACGGTATGTTCATCTAGTACCTCTTTAGTGTTGTTATTATTATACTTTCAATTAATAATTCAATGTTTTAATGGAACTGCTTAACATTTATATTTAATTTTAGCTCTTAATTAAATAATTTACCTTGGTTACTGGATTCAACACCAGTCTTCTTAACAGTGAGGTCCAGTGGAGAATCCTGGTCATCCATGAAAAGTTTGCAGAGGACAGGGTTCTGTGATGAGGCAGCAATAATGGTGGCAGAATCTGTGTAACCAAAGAGGCA
Source organism: Pangasianodon hypophthalmus (assembly GCF_027358585.1). NCBI lineage: Eukaryota > Metazoa > Chordata > Actinopteri > Siluriformes > Pangasiidae > Pangasianodon > Pangasianodon hypophthalmus. Next base: position 13,922,496 of record NC_069734.1, read on the forward strand.
GTTGGGTGTGTTGGCAGCTGGGTCTAGCAAGGGTGCTTGTGGCAGGCTTTGGTACTTGGTGCTGTTAAGTACTGATTGGGAAGGGGGTATATCCTGAGCTGAACTGGTTTTTGAGGTATATTCCGTGGCAAGCTTTTGAATCATTCGCTGCATAATCTCCTTTGCGACTGGAGGGATGAGGGGATCTGAGAAGCTTGGAAGGTCTGTGGTAGAAGAAGCAGAAAGAAATACACATAAATATCATGGGTTTGATTATTGGCACCTACGGAAATTTCACCAAAGGCAGAAATCCTTTAATATTAAAATAAGGTACCCCCCCCAAAAAAGAACAAATGGTACAAAAATCATTTTAATGTCCAATCATTTACTTTTACAGTGCGTAAAGAGTTATAAAAGCAAAAGACACACAACTTTAAAAAAGTATCATGGTGTTATCACAATAGCAACATTATATTGCCCAGGCCTACTAGAAAAACCATCACATAACGTGAACTTGATTGTGAGCATGCACTGATCTACAGAAACGCTTTGGGCCTACACCACTCCTAACAGCTAGAGCCTTCTTGTGTGCATGTGCATGTGCATGCATGTTGAGACCTTACAACAAAGTGCTGAATGATGCACTATTGCTGTCATACAGCCATCTTTCCCTTAAGAGTAAATAAACGACCTAAAGATATGGGGAGAAGAATATGATTAGAGAAAGTTCAGTCACCAAAAATAATTATGAAAGCAGGGTTTCAGTCAAGTAATTCATTCAGTCCTATAGGTGGTGTTCTTTATTACAACTGTTAAGGAAATGCTTTGTTTTTGCTATGACAGACTGGCAAAGAACCACATGCAACAGGGAATTGGTAGCAGACAACATGATTTCAGAATTCACAACAATAGAGAACACAGTGTTTATATTTGTATATTTGTAAATAAGTAAATTTGAAAATGCCTAAAATAGCATAAAGATATGTACTTTAATGTAACGGTGGGTCATTACCCACTCCTCATCTTATATACTCTTGAAATTTTAAAGTGGGCAAAACTTTCACTGAGTAGGCATTCATAGTATTCATCCCCTAAAGGAATTGTTATTACAATCTCCAACTGTTCATCATTCTTCCTGTTGGAAGAGAACACACACCTGGGCTGCCCTTTAAGCCCACTTATTTTTCCACTGGCTTTTGTACCTTTAATTGAGCTTATAATTCCAGCAATAAAAGGCATTAACATTAAAGGTACAGAACACAAAATTTCACTCTATGTAGATGTGTTACTTTATCTAACTAAATTAATCAACAGATTATCAAACTTACTTGAATGCCTACAACAAATTGGTCACACATCAAGTTTTAAAACATCTCTATCTAAAACTGCAGCAATGCCCACAGGAGCTCTAGCAAACTGTGTTTCACCCGATGTTTTCCATTTCATTGGCCCCTGAAGGAAATAATGTTCATTTAGGATGAAAATCAAGTTCTCTCTTTGAAAAATGATAGAACGGAACCTCATTCCAATTTTATTAAACATTAAAGAAGAGTTGCCCATCACATGGCTAGGGAGAATTAGGGTGCTTAAGATTAATATACTCCTTAGAAGTGTCGCATTTATAACTTGTCAAGCTACATGGATTTGCTTAATGTTAAAAAAGAAGAAAGACTATGAAAAGCCCCTGCATCATATAGACCATTCTCACTTATAAATGTGAAAGCAAAGATCCTAGCCTAGATTTCAACTCTGAGGATGGAACCTCTAAATCCAATGTTAATTAAACCAGAGCAAAAAGATTTATAAAAGGCAAGTTCAGAAGGCTGTTAAACATAACATGACTATCCAGTGAAAATATTATAAAGGGAGTAGTGGTTTCTCTAGATTCTCATGTTTTAAGTAGCTAAGCTACAGCCGAACTTCCCTTCTGACAGCTGGTAGCTACAATAAGAAAAAGCAGCTAACTACATTGAAGCTACTTTGTCAAACTGAGGAAAAGCAAATGTGACATCTTCACTTCTTCTCCAAGTGTGAAATTTTGTCCTAAAGAATACTCAAACCCCAACAGAAACTGTTTGGAGGGAAATTCTCACAAAGACTATCAAAGACAGATAATGACAGAAAGACTTGGGGCAAGACATTGATAAACTGCTGGGAAACAATTATGTGTTATTTATTTTTGTTAATCCAACCATTGCTCTGTATATTAATTGAATGGAAAAGACGGGTTCAATATGTACAAATGACTAATGTAAACTCTAATAAAAACATTAAAATGTACATTAAAAATAAATTAATTTATTTTAATAATTAATTTAATTTAAAGAATATGTAATGTGCCTATTTTGCTATTTCATGTGTATTAGCTTGGATAATAGACATTACAATAAATACACGAGAAAAGTAAAAGGATTAAATGAAAAATACATGTCCTTGCCCTGCCTTATCACAGCCTTACCACCCAGATTAGAGTCTTGTGTCCAACAATATTGGTCGACTTGTGGTCGTAAGACTATATTGACAATATATGAATTTATACAAATACAAAGCCAAGATACTAGATCTGACAGTACCAAAGTTGTACCTGTTTTAGTAACTGCACTTTTGCAGTTGCATTTTCTATTTGTGCACGCGTAAATTGTGACATAATTCAAATGCAAATCACGTATTACCGTTTGCATTTTGTTTACACAAACGTACAATGTCTGCCAAAGTTCAAATAGAAACGCAAAGTCCATTTGCAATTGCATTTCCCATGTCTTATGAGTTATGACCCGGTCATATTGAAATAGCAGCAGCAATTACCCCATTTGCCATTTCACTTCCTTGGCGTCGCGTATGCAGCCTGCCAAAATTCAAATGCAATCGCAATACTTCCATACCTTAATCCTGGTTAGGACCACAGGGAATCCAGAGGCTATCCCGGCAACAGTAGGCGCAAGACAGGAAAATTCAACCCAGATTGGCAGCCAGTCCATCATAGCGCACCACGCAAAACACTTTCACGCACTAATTCACACCTAGGGACAATTTAGCATAGCCAATCCGCCTACCTGCATGTTTTCTGACACTGGGCAGAAACCGGAGAACCTGGGGTAACCCAACACATTAAACACACAGACAGTAACCTAAGTTCTACCCTGAGTTTAAGGGTATTCTGAGCTCAGGGTAGAACTCAGGACACTGGATCTGTGAGGCAGAAACTTTACCTGATGCACCATCATGCTGCCTTACCAGATATGTATTATGTCTTATCATGTACAAAAATATTTTTTTAAAAAAACCTCATTAGGCAGAAAATGTGTCATGTCATCAACCCATATGCTCCCCTGCTCAACCAATCTGTGTTTACTTGACGCATGTAGGATTGCATGCCGCAGTGACATATTCGTTGTATGCGCATAAGTGCTTCTGAGAGCTATGCTTACCCAAAACCCCCTTTTTCGTCTTGTTGCAAATATTCACAAAAGAATAAATTGACCTACAGGGAAACTCTGTTATTCTCTATGAGTCTTTCCCTGTATTCCCTCAGTTACGCAGTGAAGATGGTCTTTTCTGGCGGGGGAGTTTTGGCAATGGTCTGAGAGCTGTAAGCTTAGTTGAATTTCCCAACCTCTGTTTACCTCTATTATGTAAAATATTTCTATTCAATTTACCAAGGAAAACAACTGCAGTTGATGACAGAAACTTTGTGAGAGCTATGAGGAAACCCCCAAAAGCAACAGTCAGTGACATCACTAACAACATCCACAGGGCAGGGGTGAAAGTATCATAATTCACTTTTTGTCTTGGGCTTGCATTGCTGCTTCAGGAATGGGCCCACAAATCCTTCCTGATGATGTAATTTATGACGGTAGCAGCAGAATGAATTCAGGAGTCTACGAAAACATTCTGTCTGCCTTCTAATTGAGAGGAACTTCATCATGCATTCTGTCTGCCAATTTATAGAGAAATACATCTAGTCTAATCGGGAGAAACTTCAGCAGATCAAGATTCTTGTTTCTAGAGTTCCTTGAAGGTTCCAACCTGTCTAAAATAAACAAAAGGAATGGAAAGACAAATCAATAATACTTCATTACAAAATGAGGAAACATAAATGGCCAGCTCTTGTTTTGAGTACATAAAAGCTATGTTGTCTAAACATGATACTTTGCTATTCTCTTATGGAAGTGCATATTTTGGCACGCTTCCATAAATGGGCGAGACTGTAACCATTTAAGCCATTAAAAGCTGGTCGCCTATGTTTAGCATGATTACAAGGACATTAATCAATTTATTTCCTTTAATAAGGCTGAAACTATACAATTGACTGCATATTAGATGACATATTCTTGTTTTTCCTTCCACAGGCCACATAAACATATTTACTAATAACCTGGTTTTAAATGCAGACTACAGTACCTGTGGAAAGCTGCTGTCTTGCCTAACTGCTGTCAGCTTTACTGCTCGACCTGTCTAAAATGAGCAACAAAAAGAAAGACCTAAGATACAAATACACACAGTCCCCTCTGGAAGTACTGGAATGGCAAGGCCAAATCTTTTTTTTCTATACACTGAAAACATTTGGATTTGAGATGAAAAGACGAATATGAGACGATAGATCAGAATTTTAGCTTTCATTTCCTGATATTAACACCTAACCCTAACCCTTTTGTTTGAACCCACCCATTTTTCAAGTGATCAAAAATATTGGAACATATAACTGAAAGGGGTTACTTGTTGCCCAGGTGTGCCCTAATAGATTGGTGTTTGAACAATTAATAGCTCAGAATGTCCACGCTTGGTTTGAGCCCCAGGATTTGCCTGTGAAGACTGCATTTGTTGTTAAAAAGGATAAATCAACATTACGACCAGAGAGCTGTCTATGAGAAAAGAGCAAGCCATTTTGAAGCTGGGAAAAGAGGGAAAATCCATCAGAAACATTGCACAACATTGTATTGGGTATAGCCAATACAACAATTTGGAATGTTCTGAAAAAGAAAGAAACCACTGATGTACTAAGAACCAGACATCAAAACAGTCCGCCAAGCAAAACAACAGCAGCTGATGACAGAAACATTGTGAGAGCTGTGAAGAAAACCCCAAAACAACAATCAGTGACATCACAAACAACCTCCACAGGGCACATGTGAAAGTATCACAAACCATTTTTTGAAGAAGACTTTAAGAGCAGAAACAATGAGGCCATACCACAAAATGCAAAACACTCATCAGCAGTAAGAATTGGAAGGCCAGATTGAAATTCACAAAGAAACACAGAGATGAGCCACGACAGTTCTGGAACCAAGTGTAACCTCTACCAAAGTAAGGGAAAGGCCAAAGTGTAGAGAAAGATAGGATCTGCTCCTGATCCAAAACATATGAGCTCACTGGTCAAGCACAGTGGAGGTAGTATCATGTCTTGGGCTAGTATAGCTGCTTCAGGAATGGGCTCACTAATCTTTCTTGATGATGTAACTTAAGATGCTAGCAGCAGAATGAATCAAGAAGTCTACGGAAACATTCTGTCTGCCTTCTAATTGAGAGGAACTTCATCATGCAGCAAGACAATGCCCCAAAACATACTGCCAACAAAACAAAGGACTTCATCATGAGAAGTGGAAAGTGGAAGTTTTTAGACTGGCCAACTAAATCACCAGACCCTTAATCCAACTGAGCATGCATTTCACCTCCTGAAGAGGAGACTGAAGGGAGAAACTCCCCAAAACCAAACAACAACTGAAAAATGTTGTGGTACAAGACTGGAAAAGCATCACAAAAGAAGAATTCAACAGTTTGGTGATGTCAGTTGGTTGCTGAATTAATGCAGTTATTCCAATAAGGGATATGCAGCCAAATATTAAGTATTATTTACTTTAAGATTATGTGTTCCTATACTTTTGCTCACCTAAAAATTGAGTGCTCTGCAACTGAAGGTGCTACGTTGTAAGTTGTTTAACACATCTACATGTAAATATCAGGAAATGAAAGCTGAAATTCTGATCTATTGTCTTACAGTCATCTTTTGATCTCAAACCAAAATGTCTTCAGTGAAAAAAGAATTGGCCTTGCTGTTGCAATACTTTCAGAGGGGACTGTATGTTTTAAGGAAGGTTTTATTTGTTTATATAGGTAACCTACATTTCATTGAGGGTTGTACATCTTTATTCATATTTTATCTAAACATTGCTGAAAGTTTTATATAATGTAAATTATATAATTGTATAAGTTTCAATAACTTAAAGGTGGAGTTTCTTCATGCATGATGTAACTACAAGTTTCTTGAATTGCTTATTTGCTTATCGTCTATCTCTAGCTTCCATATAACACAAATTTTGTATATATGATTGCTAATCATGGCTAATTACAATGAATGTAAGCTGTTGAACAGAAACAATATGAATTTTACAAATGCCAGCTAGCTAGCACTACCTACTTTTCAGCTACCTACCATACTAGCTAGATAGGCAACCATATTAGTCTAAAATACAAGCTATTTACTGTCGCATTTAACTGACGTGAAATCATACAGCAACTGTAAAGTGGTGTAGTGAGGACAGCATTTTGACAATTAGAATGAAAACAGAGATAAAAAAAAAACAACATTCTCATAAGACAGTATGAGAGCACTCCTCACCACCTCAATGTGCACAACAAATTTGCTCTGCCTTTCTGATCTTAAGCCATAGTTAAACAAGAGTTAAACATTTCATTAAATTGCCACTGAAACATAGTGGGCTTTGTAGCAGCACCAGATGTGTCGTTTTAAACCAGAAATAGAGCTCCAACATCGGCTAAAATGACAGATTTCCGTGAGCTCTTTCTCAGGCAGCACAGAACACAGAGGCATGGGCTGGTGTCATTTGAAACCTGCTGAAAGGCTCTTATAGGCCATTATATTGTAGCATGTTTCAGTCATAGCAATCCAGAGCTATTGGTCACGACAAGTGCAGATGATTCCAGTTTTGGTAAAGGTGCATGAAAGAATGTGACGAAGTGACCAGTGCATTGTTCCTGGGGTGCACCGTTAATTGAGGTCTCACTAACAGCAACAAAAAATATGACGGTTAAAAGGTTATTAGCTGCCTTGGAAAGAAAGGCATTTTAAATAACAGATCAAGATAATATTAACATAAATAATATTCACAAAAAACAGGGGCTTGACGCAAAACATCAGGGGCTTAAGCCCCCCAAGCTCTCCCTGGTCATGTGTTACATTACTTCAGACATCAGACATACAGTTACAAGATATAGAGGGTGCACTGGTCACATGAACAGGTTCTGAGAGCATGCGCCATTACCAAAAAGGGAATCATCTGCACTTGTGAAGTATCCTGATAGCTCCACGTGCCAACAACCAAAACATGCCATGCACGTTAAAAAGAGCCCTTCAGTAGCTTTCAAACGAAATCAGCTACATGCTCTATGATGTCCAAGAAAGAGGCCACAGCATTTGGGCACTTTAGCCAACTGTAGAGCCCTATTTATTTTAAAATGACACTTGCCACAGAGCTCATTATTTCAATCGTTCATTTAAATTTAATCGAATCCCCAGTTCATAGACTTTGTTTATTCAATTGATCAAATTTTTAACTCTGTGGCTTCAGATTTGGCATTGTAAAACAGATTTGTTGTGCACGTGAGGTGGTAAGAAGTGCTCTCATACCATCTTATTGTGCTATATTGTGCTATTTTGACCTGTTTTCATTCTAATTGTCAAAACTTTGTCCCCACAGCACCAGTGTACTGGTGCTATATGATTTCACATCAGCTATAGCTTGTATTTTAGACTGATAGAATTGCATTTCTAGCTAGTATGATAAGTAATTGTAGAATAGGTAGTGCTATCTAGGCAGTATTTGTAAAATTCAAGTTTATCATTTCTGGTCAACAGCTTACATTCATTGTAATTAGCCATGATTACCCATCATATGTAATTTTTGTGTGAAACGTAATGTGTTGAAATTATTGTATGGAATTAATGGGGCAGTAATCTGCACTTTATATGCAAGCTAGGGATAGATTACAAGCAGTTCAAGAAAATTATAGTTATGTCATGCATAACTCCAGCTTTACGTTATTATCCATTTATTTCCAGAGGGCCCCGTCCCCCCCAAAAAAACGTAGTAGTGCTTATTCCACCTTTTCGTGTGTAAATCTATAAATTTTGCTTTTTCACATGTAAATGCATTTACATATGCGTTTTCACATATTTAGGACATTGTATCATTTCAGCCTTATTAAAAGAAATAAGTTGATGTCCTTGTAATAGGCCATGCTAAACATTGGCAACCAGGCCAGAATTAAACGTCTATACAACTACGCTGTTAAAGGCTTAGCCTAAATGGTTACAATCTTGCTCATTTATGGAAATGCGCAACAATATTATGAGAACAGCCAAACTGTCATGTTTAGACAAATAGCTTTTATGCAATTAAAAGAAAAGTTGTCCATTTATGTTTCTTCATTTTGTAATCAAGTACTATTGATTTGTTTCCATTCCTTTTGTTTATTTTAGACAGGTCAGGCAGTGAGATTGATGGCAGTCAGGCAGAGCAACAGCTTTAAGCAGGTAGTCCACATTTAAAAAACAGGTTATTGATAAATGCGTTTATATTGTAATCTATAGATTGTTGTACTGTTTCAACATTAACGCAAACATTTACGTTAAAAACAACATTAAGGTATAAAAAACTACTAGCAATGGTGTTGAGTGTGTGTGTGTGTGTGTGTGTGTGCGCGTGTGTATGTGCCTGGGTTGGTGTAAGTCCAGTCTCTGGATATTGAGGAGTCTGATGGCTTGAGAGAAGAAACAGTCTGGCCGTAAGGGCCCGAATGCTTGGGTACCTTTTGCCAGATGGCAGGAGTGTCAATAGTTTGTGTGAGGGGTGTGTGGGGTCATCCACAATGCTGGTGGCTTTGTGGATGTAGCGTGTGGTGTAAATGTCTGTGATGGAGGGAAAAGAGACCCCGATGATCTTCTCAGCTGTCCTCACTACCCTTTGCAGGGTCTTGCGACCTGAAGTAGAGACGATGCTTGGCTTTCTTGGCTGTGGAGCTGGTATTGAGGGACCAGGTGAGGTTCTCAGTCAGGAATTTGGTGCTCTTGACAATCTCCATGGAGAAGTCATCAATGTTTAGCAGAGAGTGGTTGCTCCATGCTCTCCTGAAGTCACCAACCCTTTTTTTGGTCCACGTTCAGGGACAGGTTGTTGCACCTCCTCTCTGCATGCTGATTTGTCGTTCTTGCTGATGAGACCTACCACCGTCATGTCATTGGCGAACTTGAAGATGTGATTCGAGCTGTGCATTGCTGCACAGTCGTGAGTCACCAGAATGAACTGCAGTGGACTGAGCAGTGCTCAGTGCGGTGGTGCTGGAGATGCTACTCTCGATCCGGGCCGACTGAGGTCTCCCAGTCAGGAAGTCTAGAATCCAGTTGCAGACCGCAGTGTTCAGTCCCAGCAGGCATAGCTTTCCTGTCAAATGCTGAGGAATGATTGTATGCTGAATTGAGAAATGTGAATGCTGAACTGAAGTCTATGAACAGGATCCAAACGGAAGTGTCCTTTTTGTCCAGGTGGGTGAGGGCCAGATGGAGGGTGGTGGCGACAGCATCATTTGTCGGAACGATATGCAAACTGCACGGGGTCCAGTGAGGGGAGTAGCAGGGTCTTGCAGTTCCTCTTGACGAGCCTCTCAAAGTACTTCATGATGATGAGTGTGAGTGCGATGGGACAGTAGTAGTTGAGGCAGGACACTGAGGACTTCTTCGGCACAAGGACGATGGTGGAGCATACAGTTCACAGAGTGCCTCCTTAGCATTAATGCTAGGGGAAATGTATACTCTGACTATAAGGATAATGGTGACACCAGTGATGAGCAGTAACTAGCACCGAATTCTAATAATAAATGTTGTAAATGTATGTTCACCATTTAGTGCTAGAAAATGGCCGGTATCCGTTGACTGCCCTTGACATTGTTAACTGGCTAGCTAGTTAGCTGGGGTAACTAACATGAAAACGTTTCCCTTCATTCTTTGCCAGCAAAATCCAAAAATTTGTGTTGCACATGATATCCTGAACTATATATATGTTGGTTATAGGTTAATTAATATTATATTTTTCATTCTCAGTGTTCCCTTCAATGGACACATTCGTCAGACAGAAGCTGAGTGAGTGGAAATTGGAAAATCTCATTCTCCAGTTTGAAAGAGACTTGGAGAGATTTGACACATGAAGGCTATTCAGATAATCATTTAATACTTTTGTAAGGAATTATATGGATATTTTAATACGTGACATGATTAAACAGGGTAGCGTTCTGACATGCTGTATGCCTACACTCTATAGTTACTGATATCAGCTGATTTTAAACTACATTTTTTTTAAATTGTAAACTTACATTGACATTTAACTAAAATGATATAATTCCACCAGATTGTTATTAACAATGAAATGATTAGCCATTGGAACCAGGTGGAACCAAGTAAAGCCTGAAAACTAGGGAAATGTAAAACCTGTTACTACATTTATTTTTTTATCTAAATTTGTCCATCTCTAGTTAAAAGAACTTTTTCAACAACTTTTTCAGCAATTTGTCCTACAGTAGCTCTTCTGTGGGATCAGACAAGACGGGCTAGCCTTCGCTCCCCGTGCGCATCAATGAGCCTTGTGCGCCCATGACCTTGTCGCTGCTTCATGTGGGCTGCCGGTTTGGAGATGCTATGTATGCAGTGGTTAGTACCTACCAAAATTGGTCCAAGGAAGGACAACTGGTGAAGCAGCGACAAGGTCATGGGCGCACAAGGCTCATTGATGCGCACGGGGAGCGAAGGCTAGCCCGTCTTGTGCTATGACCCAGTTTTCTAGCAATCGCAATTTGGCCCTTGTCAAAGTCGCTTAGATCCTTACGCTAGGGCTGGTCAATATTGCAAAAAAAAAAAAAAAAAAAAAGAAGAAGAAAAAAAAAAAAGAATCTCAATTTTTTCAGCTTTATGAATGATTCTCGATTATGATTTCATTTTTTTGTTCATACATAATGAAATTATAAATAACGTGTAATTTCAAAGTTTTTTATTTATTAGAATGGAAAATGTAGAGTTGCAAAAATAGTAACAGCACCATCTATAGCAAACAGTGCAAATAATGGTTCTTTTAAATAAAGAATCTTTAAAGAAAATATTTAAAAATAATTATATATATATATATATATATATATATATATATATATATATATATATATATATATATTTGTTTGCACTATTTGCTACAGATGGCACTGTTACCGCTTTTACACAACTTAGTCAACCCTTCTTTCTCAACAGAGTAAATGGGAACAATGTCTTTCGGGACATGAAATGCCACTGCAACTGAGAAGTCAACTTGGGGTATTCTTCACAAATCCAAATTCCTTCCCTGTTTACGGAGTGATGTCAAATCAATATGGCTGCGCTCAGCACCAGAAATAAACAAAATAAAACTTCTTACCTTTAAATGGCTTATACTGTATATACAGTACATGTATTAGCTTTAGATTAATCAACATACAGACAAATTCATTTGTTAAATCTAAAACACTGACTATACAGTTGGCTGTTAGAAAAAAAATATACATCACCCATCCAAGTTAGTTGCCTAGCTTGTTGCTAACAAACTATGAATGTAATGGAACAAACTATAATGTAATTCTGACCAGCAAATTACCACTTAGTATGTAATGCAGCATTATAGTTCACATAAACTTGTTCATCTGACTTTTCAAGACCGTACCAATTCCATATCTCTGAAGTGATATTTGAACCTTTCTTTGCTATGAGCTCAGTCTGCCTGTTTATCTTGACATTTTTTGTAATCTAAGCATGCAGTGTTTGAAGGTAGCATAGACTGTAGAACACAGATTAAGAAGGCTGTGTTTTTCCTTCAAATTGCCCGCCTTACACTTTCCCATTTTTCCTGCTTCCAACACATCATCTTTGAGAACTGACTGTTCACTTGCTGCCTAATATATTGAACAACTTGACAGTCCCATATGCAGGAAACTGTGATGCACTGTGTGCTCAGACACCTTTCTATCATAGCCAGCATTAACTTTTTCAGCAATTTGTCCTACAGTAGCTCTTCTGTGGAATCAGACTAGACGGACTAGCCTTCGCTCCCCATGCACATCAACGAGCCTTGGGCACCCATGACCATGTCCCAGGTTCACCGGTTGTCTTTCCTTGGACCACTTTTGGTAGGTACCACCCCACAAGACACGCCGTTTTGGAGATGCTCTAACCCAGTTGTCTAGCCATCACAATAAGCATAGGCTGTAGGATGCAGTGTTTATCAGGTAAAAAAGGTTGTGTTTTTCCTTTGTATTTAAACTTTTAAATAGCATTTATGGATATTTAAGTTAAAAATTTAAATATGTATACATGTGTGTACACTCATACGTACACTCTCGATTTTAATACATTTTGAAAATCGCGTTAAAACATTAATTCAAATTAACCGAATTAATCGTGAAAATCGCCCAGTACTACCTTACGTTGCCCATTTTTCCTGCTTCCAACACATAATCTTCGAGACCTGACTGTTCACTTGCTACCTAATATATCCCACCGTTTGACAGGTGCCACTGTAACGAGATAATCAATGTTATTCACGTCACCTGTCAGTGGCTTTAATATTATGGCTGATCGGTGTAGCTGTTGGGTAAAAATGCTTAACCCAAGATGCTGGGTCAGAAGAACAACCTTATGTCCTATGCTGTGTTTGTCCAAGAATGATTCGATTTTATAATTAAAATATTCTTTTAGTGTTTTGTTAATTACTAATGTCTTAGGATGGGCCAGCGTTAGTCTGTTATAAATCAACCAAACTATGCGACCCTGCGCTGTGGAAATATGTACTGCTTTGTTTCAAAACCGAATCGTTTAATTCCCAAAACAGACATCTGCCTATAGCCTATATCCCTTTCATAAATTAAGCTTGCATTCAACTACAGATGTTAAATAAATATTTCGGGTGATTAAACCTAACTGCATTTTGTCATGTACCCGCTAAAATAAAAGAATATTTACTGCGACCCCAATACACGTTACCCATTTGAGGACAGAAACATCAGTTATCCTACATCACCTTATACCTTGCACCTTAACAAGTCATATAGCAGGCCTAAAAATAGGGAGCGCGCACTATGGGGAAAATAACACGACAGCATTTTATCGGCTTATGTACAATCTATACACGTGACAGTCCTGAACCTTGAATCAAACAGAATGCATGTTCAGTATAAACAAAGTACAAACACAAAACGAACACAAAATGGAGTAAACATCAGCGATATATGGTTGTTGTAGGGAGGGGACCGTCTGAAGACAGAAACAAAAAATCCGCTTCGCTTGTCACGAACATCACCAGAGCTGCCCTAGCTGTGCCAGCACCGCACGTCTTTATTAAGCAAACCGATGCTCTCAGTATGAGGTAGAATGTCAAATGAACTTACCTACACATCGAATAAGCTTATGCCGCCACGAGTCAAGTTCCTGACGAAAACCATGTCCTTTGATGGTACATTGTTGACGTTTACACAGACTCGCCATTTTCCATCGGCCCCATCCCGCGGACTCGCGCGTTCTGCCGAGTACTTCCCCAAGGCTACGTCATCAGTATTTGTGTGGACAGGAAGATGGTATGGTGGTGTGGTTGGGTGGAGGTGACTGCCTGCCAAAGCATCTTTTAAATGCACCATCCGTGGGATACTATGAGGTAGTCCGTACCTCAGCCTAGCCCACGCAGATATAAAGGGGAAAATGTATTACTTCTCAGACATCTAATCACTGATTTCAATTCTGGAAAATAGTAAGGTTTTTGGGCGGGAGTTTTTGTATACGGAAAAAGGCTATATACATAAAGCTATCCACTTGCCTTGGAGGAGCCAGACGATTATGGATTAATTTTTAGAACTGAGCAGAACAGACAAACGATGGACTAACTGAGAATTAATGGGTAACGTCTACCCATGTCAGAGAAATTAACTTTAAAGTTCAGTATTTATTTATGGATGAGAAACTATTGCTAAATTTTATTACATAACAAAAATCCCATCAGAAATCCTGTCGAGGTAGTTTATGTTAGCTAGCAAGCTAGCATTTACTACCACTGGAAACAAAGGGTGCTTTCACATATGCAGTGTTTAGGGTCCGTGTACATTTTAACCCTTTTTTTTTTTTTTTGCATTAAATTGAAAATTACAAAACAAAAAAACGCCTCTTTTGTCTATAGCGGGAGAACCGGGATTCCGGCTCTAATCTCCATTTAATCATTATTAGATATAAATTAACCATACGGGTTGATTATCGGATTGGATGAGGGGTGGGGCTAAATTTCTAGATGCCCTTCATTGGTCAACCTGCACGAGCTCTCTTCTGCAACCCCGCTAGTCAAAATATGAATCTACCACAAACTTCCAGGGCTGCTATTAGTAATTATTACAATTAATAATAAAAGATTTGTGCTGTGGTTTTCGATGTGTGGTCTGGTGTAGGCAAATGATCTGTAGGCTAACAAAAAGACTGATATTGCGATTATGTAGGCTATAAATCATAAATTAAAATCACTTTGGGTTTGGAGAAAAACTATAATTTTAATATTATTTTATCACATGATATAAAATCTAGTCATTTAAATCTAGTCAGTATGTTAAATAGACACGTGCAAATGTCAACAAGCATGTCAAAAGAGAGAGAGAGAGAGAGAGAGAGAGAGAGAGAGAGATCTTTTTATGTTTGTCAAAATAAAATAGCTGTGTTTGGGGAAACTGCAATGCATCAGCCTAGTTCTGTACTGGCATAATAAGAACAGTTCTAAAAGCATTTCTTTATTTAAAAAAAAACTTTGTTGCTGTCATTAAAATAAATAAATAAATTAATAAAATACAAAAAAGAATTAGATTAACTTAGTAAGTCAAAATAAATTGTTAATAGTGTGACGAGATATATAAGAAACACTTTTTGACTTTCCACTTTGTCTAAGCTTTCTTGCCATTCAGAAAACATAAAATACCCATGTAGAACCCGGTGTGTATGGAGGCAGGTGGAATTTCAAAGGTCCTCAGCTGAAAAGGGGCCGTCACTAGTTCACTTTCCCTCTCACTCTGGATACGGCAGTTACTGAAAGCGCAAAGAAACACAAGCAGACTGGGGGTAATATAACAAAGGTGAGAATCATCTCGCGTTACTTGCCCGCTCAACCCGCCTCTTCTCCTTCCATAGCTGAAGCTCGATCACGCCCCCGCTACCCAGCACATAATACATTTCTGCAAGCTGCTGATCTACATCCATTCATTTTCTGTAGGCTACCGCTTATCCTACATGGGGTCGCGGAGCACAAGGCAGGGGACACCCTGGACGGTGTGCTAACCCATCGCAAGGCACAATCGCACACACTCCGGTCAATTTAGAGATGCTAATCAGCCTACAACACATGTCTTTGGACTGGGGGAAGGAAACCCCCGAATCGCAGGGAGAACGTGCAAGCTCTGTGCACGCAGGCGGGAATCTAACCCCCAACCCCGGCGGTGCGCGGCAGCAGTGCTAAGCCGCCATGCTGCCGAAGGAAGGGACTTGAGCTACACATGAAGGGAAAATGTTTTTATCAAATTCTAAAGAAACACGGCCTACCATTTTATGAAGACTGACTGAAAGCCAATTTTAATGGCTATTTGGGAAGCATGTTTTCATTCATTTAGGCTTTAACGCCTTCAGAAAGTATTCACCACCCAGCAACTATTTCTCTTTTTACTGCACCATCAAATTTAAGCACTGAATAGAGTATTTATAGTCTATTTTAAAGCTTAATTGGTAAGTATTTAATGATAATTGTCCTTCTGCAGCAATTACAGATTTGAGTTATCTAGGATATGTCTCTATGAACTTTGCACATTTTAGTTCCATTCCTCAATGCAAATTTTCTCCAACTCTCCCAAGCTAGATGGAGAATGTTGGTGGATAGCAATTTTTGGTTTGTGCCAAACATTATGCTTTGCTTTAAGACCAAATGGCTCAATTCAGTCTCATCAGACCACAAAATCGTTTTCCAAGATCTCTCATATTTTCTAATATGGCCTTTTTCAAAAGTGGCTTCCTTCTGGCCACTCTCCCATAGAGGATGGATCTGTGAAGAATTGATTATATTGCTGAGGTCCCACAGGTTCTCTGATTTCAGCCAGTGAGCTCTGTAACTCTTTCAGTATTGTAGCTGGACTCTTGGACACGTCTCTAACAACTGCTTATCTTGTATGAGCACTCAGTCTGATCTTATCTTGGATCCAGTGTACGATAATGTTTGGACCGCGAAACTCTCGCGACACTCACCGGCACTGATAGGCATCGCGAGAGTTTCCAAAAAATAGCGCGGTTTTCCACCTTTCGTAAAAAGTGGGAGATGAGTAAGTTACAGCGCAGCCTTGGTTCCTGGATCAACTTCAAGTGTTTGAGCACAACACATCCTATCAGGTGAGTTATAAAATCAGAAAAATTATTATGTGATTCGTTTAAAGATTGTGAAAGTGTCAATTCAGCGCAGTTTTATCAACGTCCTGTGTAAACAGAAGTTAGGAAGCAGTTACTAGTACTAGTAGTACTAGTGTCATGGATTTTCTGGTGAGTTAAGTAACGTTATGTGTTGATGTTTCAGTGTTATGATTTATTACTTTCTTTTTCACATGCATTTAGAGTCTCCGCAGTTTGATATGCATATGAGAGGTGGATAAGATTTGAGCTCATGCAGTCATATTGTGTAGCTAAACGCAACTGAAAAGTGGGAGGCAGTGTGTGTAGATTTTTTTATTCACATTTTAAACTGGAAAATTCGTGGCGTTGAATCAGGTGCTCATAACGTTAGTTTTCTGTCAATGCTGGAGCTTCAGAATGGCGCCTTTGATGCATGTTTAATTTTCATGCATGTCTGGGCATGTTTTGTTAGAGCTAGCTAACGGTGTGCATAGAGGTTTTACTATAATTTCGTGCAAAAACGTCAGTGTTGTAATATGTGCTTAGCATCTTTGTAAAGCATGTTAATTATAACCATTTGGGTTTGTAATCAGTGCAGTGAATAACCTGACAGTCATGAAATGAAACAAAAAACGTGTTTGTTTGAAAAAATCATGGACCTCTTTCTCTCAGTTCTGAACTTGACAGTGTAGAATTAACCTTTTGTTTATAGTTTTGTTAAGTCAAATGTGGAGTGCTGTATATTTGTCACTATGGATTAACAGTAAAAAAAAAAAAAGGCTCAGTTTGCCCTGTGGAGTCTGAGAGAGCTTCTTGTAACATTGTACAAGAACGCTAGTGTTTAACAATTAAATATTTAAATTTCTTGGTAAACTTTCAATATTCTCTCTCTTCAGGCTAAAACTGGTTGATGTACGGAGTTTTCAATCAGGTAAGCTGATGTTCAGTTAACTTTAATAGACATATACTGCATAGTTTTACTAAAATGTGAATGAATATTTAGTTCAAAACACTGAAATCAATCTAAAAATCTGTCATAATTGGTTTCACACTGTATATTAAAGTTGTGGGTGGTGGTGTTTTGGGAAATATAGATTGTTAGTGGCTTGGAGGTGCAAACTTTGTGTTGCCATCTTTGATAGAAGAGTACAGTTACTTGAACACTATCATTTGCATCATAGCAGTTTTTCCACAGTCAGTCCATTACCATGTCTCTATGACATTTACATTTTACATTTACGGCATTTGGCAGACGCCCTTATCCAGAGCGACTTACAATTATCTCATTTATACAACTGAGCAGCTGAGGGTTAAGGGCCTTGCTCAAGGGCCCAGTAGTGGCAGCTTGGTGGTGCTGGGATTTGAACTCTCAACCTTCCGATCAGAAGTCCAACGTCTTAACCACTGAGCTACCACTTCCCTATGTACTAAAGGGAAGTCTATGATGACTGTGTCTGCACATTTCAGTCAGTAAATGCTTTGAACCTGTTGCATTCTGAGACAGTTGTGCATGGTGAAAGTCAGGTGGGATGTGTGTCATTAATCTGTCGAGTGTGTGGATTCAAGCAACCATTTAATGATAAAACTCTTCTCAGCCATTTGAGGACACATTTAAAACAACACGAGATGGTGGATTGTCCATTTAAAGACTGTCACTACCGTACTAATGTGTATTCCTCTTTTAATGCCCACAAAAGTAGGAATCATCCAGATTGTGAAGTCTCAGATTTTAAGAATGAGATTGTTTTGATGGATGCTGACCACTCAATGCAGAGTCAGGTTGAATGTGATGAGGCTGGTCCCTCTCAGAAGTCTCCTGAGCTTGATGCTCCTGAGTATAATCCACCAGAGTCTGTTTGTAACTCTGATGTAAATGAATTGCAAGATCAGTTGAGAAACAACTTGGCTTCATTGTTCTTGAAAATGCACAGTGTTCATGTATCAGAGCTATACAAGACATAGTTGAAAATTTGATACATATATTTTCATTGTCCAAACCTCTTGTGAGAGAGACGATCGTTAGAGTTCTGCAAGAGCATGGTCAGTCTATCAGTGATGATTCTCTCAATAAATTAGTGGAAGCTTTGATGAAAGGTAATGTCTTTGTCAGTGCTACTATGGAAGGTGCAGAGCTGTCCACTGCTAAGAGGAGGAAAACATTTGTGAGGAGTAACTACCCTCTGGTAATGCCAGTGCCATATACTGTAGATTCCAGTGGACACACAGCAGTGTATGTTCCAATACTACATATGCTCCAAACAATGTTTAAAAACGCAGATCTTCTTGACAAGATTCAAGAAGTTAAACCATCTCCACCTGGGATGTACATATCTTATGAAGATGGAACATATTTTAAAGAAAATCAGTTACTGTCAGCAGCTGGAGAGCTGAAATTGTCAATGATTTTGTATGTTGATGACATTGAACTAGCTAATCCTTTAGGAACAGCTAGAAAAATCCACAAGCTTTGTGCAGTATATTGGTTGCTTGCCAATATACCCAGTAAGTATAGGTCCAGCCTACATGTCATACAGCTAGCTCTGCTATGCAAAGTATCTGACCTGCAGAAGTGTGGTTATGAAAATATTCTGTCACCTTTGTTTAAAGACTTGCACACTCTTAAGCAAGATGGCATTTTCATTGAAACTCTTGGACTGTGTGTCAGGGGAACTCTTTTGTGTGTTGCAGCTGATAATATGGCTGCCCACGGTCTTGCAGGCTTTGTGCAGTCTTTTCAAGGACAATATGTCTGCAGATTCTGTTGCTGTACTGCAAACCAGATACAATCCACTGAAGTTTCTGAAGGAGAGTTTAGCATGAGAACAAGAGCCTGTCATGATCTTCATGTGCAGAAAGCTGTGCAAGGAGAAAATGCAAGTCATCTTGGTGTTACAGGTGAATGTGTTCTCAGGAACGCGCTGCAGCATTTCCATCCCATCACAGGTTTCCCACCTGATATACTTCATGACCTGTTTGAAGGTATTGTGCCAGTTGAGTTGGCGTTGTGCATCAGTGAGATGATTCGACTTAAGTATTTCACTCTTGAATTTCTGAACACAAAAATACGCACCTTCCCATATCAGCACTTCGACAGGCTTGATAAACCACAACAAATCCCAAAGAACTTTGCAGCCAAACTAAGTATTGGTGGGAATGGGCATGAAAATTCAACTTTACTGAGGTTATTACCACTCATGGTAGGAAGTAAAGTTCCTGAAGGAGATGAAGCTTGGGCCATACTGATGGATCTGAATGAAATTGTGCAGCTGGTACTGTCTCCATCTTTCACAGAGGAATCCATCCAGTACATGCAGACTAAATAAGTGACCACAGACAGAGCCTTCAGGCAAT
Organism: Pangasianodon hypophthalmus; assembly: GCF_027358585.1. Lineage (NCBI taxonomy): Eukaryota > Metazoa > Chordata > Actinopteri > Siluriformes > Pangasiidae > Pangasianodon > Pangasianodon hypophthalmus. The sequence goes on from NC_069734.1 coordinate 13,942,303, forward strand.
GTTTCCTGACTTTAAGCTCCAACCCAAACATCATTATATTGCGCACTACCCAGAACTAACAAAGTGTTTTGGGCCTCTGGTTCACTTATGGACCATGAGGTTTGAAGGAAAACATCGCTTTTTCAAAAGGGTCATACATGACACACAAAATTTCAAGAATGTCTTGAAAACTCTTGCTACCAGACATCAGCACATGATGGCGTATCATCTCGGTGCTCCATTATTTTTCAGACCCCACACACAAGCCTCAAGTGTCACTTCTGTCCAAGTTGCCACTTTGCCAGAAGTGGTTAAAGACTTCATAAAGACAAAAACAGATAGCCAAAACATATACACTACCTCAAAGGACACCATAAATGGAACAGACTATGCAAATGGAATGTTTGTTTCTGCAGGCCAGGCAGGAGGACTTCCAAAAATCAGCAGGATTGAAAATATACTACTTGTATGTATGACCGTGTACAACTTTTGGATATTCGAGGCTTTATCGAGCAACTACATTATGACCTGAGAGGACCTTGTTACCGTGCCCCTCCCTGTGTGGCGGACATACCAGTTTTTCTCCGCCGTCCTATCTGTGGTATCCCCCGGAGTAAACGCCGAAATCGTCGAAGACGTGGAAAGCGTGGAGGAGCGGCCTTGAAACTCAAGACTCACTTGGTGTTGCAGCAGTCATCTTCTGCTTGCCAGCTCTCTCTTTCTACTTCCCTGGTCGGTGATTGCTTCATCCACTGGCGGTGCTCATACACCGCTGGATTCGGCCGATTACGCCAGATTACACCCGCCATCGCGTCGCTGGGATTACGCCTCGGCTTCGTCGCGGAGGTGTAATTCTGGGAAATCTCCGCCAGTTTCGTTGAGACTCTCAGCAGTCTTATGATACAGTTCAGTCCAGGATGGCGTTGATCAATGCCCGCTCACTGGTAAATAAGACTTTTCTACTAAATGACTTTATTATGTCAGCTGGTCTAGATGTTTTATTTGTGACGGAGACTTGGCTGCAACGAGGCGATTTGACGCCACTCTCTGAACTTTTGCCTCATGACTATTCGTTCATAAACACACCAAGGGAAACTGGTCATGGTGGAGGATTAGCGCTTATTTTTAAAACGAAATATCTGTGCCGGACTTTACCCATGAATGCCTTCCACAGTTTTGAACTACAACTTTATCAATTTGATTCCCCTAATCTGCTGGTGGTGGCCTTGATGTATCGTCCTCCTAAACCTGCCAACGATTTCACTGAGGAATTTGCAGCCCTTCTAAGTGAACTTTTTATAAAAATATGATCGTCTGATGATTCTTGGGGACTTAAATATCCATATTTGTTGTATATCTGACTCTTTGTCTAAGGATTTTTTAAACCTGGTCAAATCATTTGATCTTATACAATGGGTGAATGGCCCTACTCACATCCAGGGTCATATGCTAGACCTGGTTTTGTCACATAATTTGTCTGTTTCTGATATGACTATTTCTGATCTCAACTTTTCTGATCATAAGCCTCTTCTTTTTACTGTCCCTTTCCATGCTTGGTTTGATAAACCTCATGGTGCTGTCAGATCGTCTCGCACTTTTAATGCCATTACTATCAATATCTTTGTACAATTATACAGAGAAAGTTACTCTGTTGATCTGAAAAAGTCGTTCAACTTCAATTAAACTCTTTTGTTAAAAAACTATCTATGAAACATTTCAGTCAGGATTCAGAACATTTCATAGTACTGAGTCAGTTTTATTAAAGGTGTTAAATGATATCTATATGGTAACTGACCAGGGGTATAGTATTGTTTTAGTGCTATTAGATCTTACTGCTGCATTTGATATGATTGATCACAATATTCTCATTGCCTGACTTAAGTCCTATGTGGTCTTGACGGGAACCGTTCTTAGTTGGTTTAGTTCCTTTTTAAAGGACCGGAGTCCTTTAAAAAATCCTGTTTCTTTCATCTCCGTCTTCTCTCTAAAATCAAGCCTTTCCTCTCTTTTCAGGACTTTGAGAGAGTAATTCATGTTTTTATATCATCACGCTTAGATTACTGTAACTCACTGTATGGTGGAATGAATGCCACTATCCTGGCCCGTCTCCAGTTGGTCCAAAATGCATCAGCAAGACTCTTAATGGGCCTACGTAAATTCACCCATATCACTCCTGTCCTAGCTTCTCTCCATTGGCTGCCTGTGCGGTTTAGAGTGGAGTTTAAAATCCTTGTTTTTTTTTTCAACTTAGCTCCCTCATATTTATCTGAACTGCTTTCCTTACGTATCCCTGCTCGAGCTCTTAGATCTGGTAGTCTTAGATTGCTCACTGTTCCTAGAGTTAAACTAAAGAAAGGGGGGGAATGTGCCTTTGCTGTTGTAGGCCCTAAACTCTGGAATAGCTTACCAGTTCATGTTAGATCTGCTCCTACTTTACAGGTTTTTAAATCTCTACTCAAAACGCATGTTTTTGACTTGATGGCAATCCTGGTTCTATTTCTTATATTTTGTTATATTTTAAAATAGAGTCGTTGATGTAATTTGGTTTTTAGCTGTGATTTTATTTATTTACTTTGTTTTATTTACTACTTATTTTATTTGATGCTGTAAAGCACATTGGTCAGCTGCTGCTGCTGTAAATGGTACTATATAAATAAATTAAACTTGAAACGTGTGAACAACTCTGGCTCCTTTCGTTGAAGGAACTACGAGCGCTGGTACAGTGAGCACTTAAGGTCCTTTGAGCTGACATCATCAAGCAGCTTCTCTGTGCATCAGCTGTCAGAGCTAAATGACACAGTAAGTCTCACAGCTTACAATATTGATGGGCATTTGATATTAACACAAAAAAGATCTATTTTGATCAGAGACTTACAGAATTAAAATGTTTCTTTACGTGGGGACCTGAACGGTCTCTTGGATAATTGTGGGGAAAAAATGAACACAAATCACAAACACGAAACTCCCCACCTCAATACTCCTTGAAAGACTAATAATCTGATTTTGTTTATTGCAAACAGTATGCATTTGAGATAAATGATGTTTAATCAAAACCAATGTTTAATCAAACCCATATTTTTAATTCAGGACTGAAGATTTGCTGTAAATTAATGTAATTTATTCAGAACAAATCGTGGTTGTTGCAAATGTTACTCATTTATCTATTGTCTCTTTTCTTTTCTTATAATAGAAAATGGCAGCTCAAAACTTCCTACTTCATGTCCATACCTCCACAGACATTGTCAGGAAGATGACTTTGTCTTCACGGCCACCATCTGTGGATGAGCTAAAAACAATGATCAAAGAAAAGTTTAAGCTAGACTTTGATTTTAGCTTAATATACTAAGATCCAGATTTCG